>NC_056728.1:650323380-650398380 GCF_019279795.1 Protopterus annectens
GAGGAATATTCCTCCCTTCTGTGGCGGAAGACAGGAAAGGTAAGAGAGGCCAAGGTGAGTGGTGGGGGGGGGGGTGTCACAGGACTCTTCAGCTGGACCTTCCACAGGCCAGACAGCCCCAAGGGATTGTTGGCAGGGGACTTACCAGCCTGGAAATGGCTCCTCAGCAGATTGTAAGGTAGCCCAGATGAATTGTCATGAATTGTGAAATGAAAACACTGTTATGATGTGGGTATGTTGAATCAGAAGGGATGGATATCAACATGCTGTCTGTTGTCCTCTAGGTTTAGGGGAATGCTATGAAAGAAATAAAATGGCCTCCCTGACATTCCTGCCTTGCGCACATCTCATAATAACTGGCTTCTATTTGAGAAAGGACATTGGCAGTAAATGGCAATAAACAGATGGCTGCGGCCATTTAATTCATCTGAGGTCTCTGTGTTTTTTATTGAATATGCAGCTTGTGGCAACCCTGACTTGTAAAGCATGCAACCTCGATACATTTATTGTTAACGGTTCCAGGGAATGATAATGCTCTGAGCTGGTTTTTGGATATGGCTCAAAGGCTGATATGGATCATTAAATGAATTATGAGCATTATGTTAAATGTTTTATGTAAAACAACATCTAAAAGATCATTTTGTTGGCATCAGTGGCAAGGTAAGGTATTGGTTCACTAAACTTTATTAAAAGCAGGTAGAGCTGTACCAATCTCAGACAACAACAGCTGGCAAGCCAATCGCAGCAAGCTGTCATTTGTCTGAGGCAGGTCAGCTCAAACTCAGGTTTCAGTGGGGGGAGGGGGAGGTGGAGAACGGGTAGGGTCAGGAAATGTAGGAGGGCTGAGGTGGGCTGGGCTGTCCAGGAGAAGGGTTGAAAAGGCTGGGAACAAAACAAATCTGTCTTTTCAACCTCTACCTTGGCAGTTTGTCCCACCCTACCTACCCCCTCATAAAAGCAGGGGTGTAGTTGTCAGTTAGTTTAGGACCAGGTAAGGTACTTAGGGAACCCGGTGATGTACAAAGGTGATCATACTAGGGGTCGTGAAGGAATTTCCTGTTTTTGCCCACTGGGTTTTTCAGGTTTTCACCTTCTCCTCCGGGTAAGACAGGTTAGGCTACATTGTCACAGTCATGTAAGCGGAAGACAGGAAAGTTAAGGGAGGCCAAGGTAAGTGGGGGGAGGTCACAGGACATTTCAGCTGGAACTTCCACAGGCCAGACAGCCCCAAGGAATTGTTGCCAGGGGACTTACCAGCCTCGCAATGGCTTCTTGGCAGATTATAAGGTGGCCCAGAGGAATTGAGATGAATTGTGAAATGAAAAAACTGTTATGATGTGGGTATGTTGAATCAGAAGGGCCGGATATCGATGTGCTGTCTGTTGTTCTGTCGGTTTAGGGGAATGCTATGAAAGAAATAAAATGGCCTCCCTGACATTTCTGCCTTGTGCACATCTCATAATAATTAGCTTCTATTTGAGAAAGGACATTGGCAGTAAATGGCAATAAACACATGGGTGTGGCTGTTTACTCCATCTGAGGTCTCTGTGTTTTTTATTGAATATGCAGCTTGTGGCAACCCTGACTTGTAAAGCATGCAACCTCGATACATTTATTGTCAACAGTGCGAGGGAATGATAATGTTCTGAGCTGTTTTTTGGATATGGCTCAAAGGCTGATATGGATCATTAAATGAATTATGAGCATTATGTTAAATGTTTTATGCAAAACAACATCTAAAAGATCATTCTGTTGGCATTAATGGCAAGGTAAGATATTGGTTCACTAAACTTTATTAAAAGCAGGTAGAGCTGTACCCAATATCAGACAAATACTGTTGAGCATTCAGCAACAGCAACTGACTACAAGGGGAGTATTAGTTGCCAACACTGTGAGCCCTACAAGAGGTACAAAGCTGCAGTTATTAATAATACTAGACTAGACACTTGTGCAGTGCATGACAGTAAATCTTGTGTGCTTCAGTAATGAAATGTGTAACAACTACAGGAGCAAGACTACCAGTAGAAAAATGCTTTGAGTGCAGTGTAGTGCAGGATGGGAAATGCTTACTATACTAACACAACTAGTAATTACTACAGTAGAAAGACTACCAGTTAGAAAATGCCTTGAGTGCAGTACATGATGAGAAATGCTTGCTACACTAACAAGACTTGTATCTACTGCAGGAGTAAAACTACCAGTAGGAAAATGCTTTGAGTACAGTGCATAATGGGAAATGCCTGCTATACTAGCAAGATTTGTAACTGCCATGGGAGCAAGTTTTATGTGCGTTTTGGAACTTTATACAATAAATTTGTGGTGAGCCAACAAACTTTCCTGGATTTCCATACCTTTTGGATTTTTTAGTTGTGTGGCGCCTTCTACTACTTGGTTTGGAGTTTTTGGCTTTGTGCTATGGAAATACAGGAAGTCCCTGTAAACTCGCAACAGGAAGACCTTGGGCTGACACGTAAGCTGGTCGGACAGCTTACTGAGCTGATCAATCTTCTCACGCCTCGTTACTGGCTGTGCAAAACTCGAACAACGGAAATGGTGCTTTCGGGACCGAAGGGTCGTACAACAAGAAAAGGAAAGTAACTGAAACAACAGGGAATGAAACCTGTAACAGGCGAAAAGGTACTAGTGTAGAGGAGACCGATGAAGGCAGTAGTTTTAATGCAGCAGATACCCCTTGCCTGCTAAAGGAAACTGGCCGAGGGGAAGTTTCTTCTGCCAAACAAAGAGATAAGCGCGCTAATCCAGGGCATGGCACTGACAAAAACAAAGGTACTGTTTCTCCTGTCAAGGATTTGAACTGTTGGTTAAAAAGACAAATTACCTTTGACAAAAAAGAGAATTGTAACACTGTTAATACTAATGACTTTGCATATAAAGACAATATCAACAGTTTATATAGATTAATGAACAAATATCGAACATTAAATGTGGAAAACACATATCTGAGAGAATGTATAACTAAAGAAATTGTACCCAAAGGCTTACGCTTTTATAAATATCCTAACAATGTGATTAATGGGTCTAACTTTCATCTAGAATTGTTAGATTTATTTAATAGAAGTGGACTTGAAATGTTGAAATTGATGATTAAAGAAAACAACCGGGTACAGGAAGAATTATTAGGTGAAATTGAAAAACTGGATAGAGTTATAACTAATGACTTGTTATTTACCATAGAAGAAGAGAAAGCAAAATATTTTAGTATGAGAAAGGAAATAGACAGAAATATAGATGATTTAATTCAAAGAAAACACAAAAAGATGGAACGTGATTTGAATGAATACAAATGCAACACATGTTACCCCAACCCGCACCTCAGAAACAGAGGTGGAGGTAATATAGATAGAGTCAATAACAGGGAGGTTAGGGAACCTATTGACAATTTAGAGACACACGAAGAAAACTGTTTAAATGAAGAAGAATTTCCCCCCCTTAGGAGGTCAGAGAGAATATTCAATAAATATGGAGAAAGGGAAGGAAATTTTTGGAGAGGGGGGAGAAGAGGGAGAGGGAGGGGGAGGGGGAATTATTATTATTGAACCCCCTGGTTACCCCACACAACCCCCACCCCCCCATTAGTAACATCACCAACGAAGGAAACAAATGAACTTTTAACTACTTCAATATTTATAACTTTAGTTCAGTGCAATTAGAAGAAGGACATTTTAGTTTACTTTCCAAAGGTTTAAAATTTATTCCAAGCACTAAAGGAAACGTGGTGAAAACACTGTTGGATCTAAAAATATTTTTAAGGAAAGTTAATTTTAAAACCCTGTTTCACAATCATGTAAAGGAGAATGAACCCTCTTTAAGGCGTAAATCTACTTATAACCCTCCCTTACACCCTCAATTAAAAAATCTAGAAAGATTAATTGAGAAAGAAATTAGAAAAGTTGATCTTAAAAGGTTGTCATATGATAACAACTTAAATCAAAAAGAAAAAGAAATTTTGAATAGTTTAAAGGCAGACAGAAACATAAGGGTTATGAAGCCGGATAAAGGGGGAGGTATTGTGATTATGGAAAGTATAGAATATGATACTAGGATGTACAAAATTTTGTGGGATGAGAATAAATATGAGCCTGTGTCAAAAAATGAGATAAACATAGCTTATAATAGAATTGACACAAATCTGTATGATATGATGGTGGAAGGACTAATTGACTTAGAGACCTATAATTTTTTTAAAAGTGGATAAGCCTAAGGTACCTGCCATCTTTGGGATCCCCAAAATACACAAAAATGAAAGTGATCCCCCTTTGAGACCAATAGTGGCAGCTAATGGGTCTAAAATTAATTCTTTAGCCAAGTTTGTAGATACTAAAACTAAAAATATTTGGCTACATAAAGTACATATTTTAAAAGACTCATGGGACCTATTATACACCATGGGAGACACGATTGAAATTGAGGGGCTCATATTTGTTACTATAGACGTAATAGACCTTTTTCCATCTATTCCCCATGAGGAAGGACTAGAGATGTTTGAGGAAGTAATTTTTGAAAATATGAACATAACCCATAACGACAAGATAGTAAGTAAATGGTTAATGGAATTGATTTTGTACAACAATTTTTTATTTTTTAATGGGGAATTTTTTAGACAGATCCAAGGAGTGGCAATGGGCGCGGCATGCGCCCCCACATATGCTAACTTGGTTTTATCAAAATGGGAGGAAAAATTTGTGTTGGAAAGTAAATATAAACCCTTCATGTCAGTCTACCGTAGGTTTTTGGACGACATTATTATTTTTTGGAATGGGGGAGAAGATAAACTCCAGGAGTTTTTAGCATATTTGAATAATACTAGTAGTTTTTTAAAATTTACTTGGAAAGTGACATATGACTCGGTGCAATATCTGGACTTAGAAATATATAAGGAACAAGGACATTTAGAAACCAAAATATATAGAAAAGCCACATACTGTAATTCCTTTCTCCATTTCGACAGTGCCCACCCTATACATGTAAAGAAGAATATTATAAAGGGGCAGTTTGTAAGAGGAAGTAAAATGACAAGTAAGAATCAGGACTTCCTCTTAGAATGTGATGTACTGGAGAGCATGTTCCAAGAAAGGGGCTATCCAAGTAAACTGATTAAGGAAATAAGAAAAGAGGTTTCTTTAGGAAGAGAAGGCAGATTTGCACCCATTATTAAAAAAGAGAAAGGAATAGATAATTTAAATGAACCAAGTAAAGTAAACCAACAAGAAAACTTTGACCTAGCTTTAATTTTAGAATATAATACACTTAATAACAAAATAAGAAGGATTTTCAATAAGGAATGGGATAGGTTTATGGAACTAACAGAACTAGACCTAGGAATCAAAAAAATGCCCAAGGTAGTGTTTAAAAATTCTTTAACTGTAAAAAATCTATTGGAAAATAAATACACCTTGACACTGCAGGATAGAAGAAGAAAGGGAACCTACAAGTGTGGGAGGTGTGTTCAATGTGTAAATATTTCTAACACCAATAGTATCTACATCAACAGCAGAAATAAGACCATAACCAATGATAAGTATTTCTACAATTGTAATTCCACAGGTTTAGTTTACATTAGCATGTGTAATGCATGTCAATCCTTCTATATAGGTAAAACTGAGAGGAAATTAAAGAGAAGAATATTTGAGCATTTAAATGACATAAAAAATTGTAAAGAAACGAATGCTCTATACAAGCACAGTAGAATGTGTGAGAAAGCTAGTTTCAGTTTTACGGTTTTAGAGCACACAGAAAAAGACATAAGAGGAGGGCCCTGGGAAGAAAGGTTAGAATATCGTGAATTGTGGTGGCAAATGTCACTAGAAGCAAACAAAACCCCAGGCCTAAACGAATATATTAGTATAGCCCCCATTCTGAAATTAAGAGCAGCAAAATTATGAATAGATTTAAGTATTAGTTATTAATTTTCAATTAGACATTTGTATATTGCCCTCTTTTCTTGGTTTTCCATATACCTTGTGTGAGCAAAGGAAGTAAACTTTCTGAATTATAACAGTTTTCACATAATTTTATACAATATTTAAGAGCTTTTTAAGGTGAGAGACAGATTACTTTTGAAGAATTGTTCTATTGTATGGAATTTTAACAAACTGCCACTAGAGGGCATATTTACTTCTTTTTCATGTTCTTTTAGAATGAATAAAATGTATCTATTTTACATTTTCATTACTATTTTATAATTAATTTTAATGCAAATGTATAATAATTGTTTAATGTTAACCTAATTGAAAATAGGGAAATTAATGTGTTTTTAACAAGAAGTTTCTAACAGAAATTATTTTTATTTAAAATGTTTTAAAATGTTTTAAATTTAAATCTTATTGATTGATAATTTATTAATTGATTTATGTGAGCAATTAGTGTGTGTGTATATATATATAAAGAAAGGTTGGGGTTAGAGTGTTGATCTGATGAAGTCAGTTATATGACGAAAACGTATTGGGAGAATAGCATTAATGTGGAGCGTTCTTTTATCTGTGCCAGTTTGTTTTATGTGCGTTTTGGAACTTTATACAATAAATTTGTGGTGAGCCAACAAACTTTCCTAGATTTCCATACCTTTTGGATTTTTTAGTTGTGTGGTGCCTTCTACTACTTGGTTTGCCATGGGAGCAAGATTACCAATGGAAAATGCCTTGAGTGCAGTGCATGATGGGTAAGGCCTGCTCACTAACAAGACTTGTAACTACTATGAGAGCAAGACTACAAGTAGCAGAAAGACTTTAGTGCAGTGCATGATGGGAAATGCCTGCTATACTTACAAGACTTGTAATTACTAGAGTAGCAAGACTGCCAGTAGAAAAATGCATTGGACTTTGCTGTATTGTCTCTCAGGCAAATATCGGGCCACAGAAGTTGCAATTATCTTGTCAGGGGGGGACTGGGGCCCTGTTAGACTAAATAGGTCCAATTGACCTAAGACTGTCCCTGATGATGGATACAGATTTTTTGGAAAGAGGACATGTTAAAATATCTGTGTATATGAGGCTGTACTTGGGCTTTCAGGTATAAACTTGGTGTGGAAAGTGGACCTTTTTTCAAGAACTGGAAACTGTCAAATCTGGAGTTTGCAGGTCCAGGTGCAAAAAGATTTTATTATATTTTACCCAGTCATAAGTTCATAGCAAGTACTAGGCTAACTTCTCTTGCAGGACATTTTAAGCCTAGACAATTTCCTTTTTGGTGCTTGAATTAGCCTATCCCATTAGGTGTTAGATCAGTCTTACCCATCCCATGGTCGATAATCATATATTACCCATAAAGAGAATAACTGGGATACTGCCATAGATAATTTAAGTGGAGCCATCCATGGGATAAAGTATTTAGGAGCCACTTCTGTCCATTAGTAGTACAGGGGCAGTTCTAGAATAAATATTCTATTACTTATCCATGGATCCAAGTTGTGCTTGAATATGGACAGGGATGAGCTTTATTTAAATGGGTTGAGAGTTTATTCTGAAGCAGCAGTATCCTCTGTGAGATATACCCATCCTTCCAACTGTTGAGATTACAGAAGAAGTTTAGATACCTACACAGAGTATTTCTGATGCCGTTTGATTTGCTGATATGCAGTAGGTCCATCAGTATTGAGTTGGAGGATGCCTTGTATGCCAGATACCAAAAATAGTGACAGGGCTTTGAGTCAGTCCATGCAGGATTATTGTTTATGCCTTGCATCTTTTTAGTAAGGTAACTCTGTGGGTGTTTCATTTGTTGCATATGTCTGGACAAATACCTGGCATTATACTAAATGATTGAGTAAAGGGGAGCATTGTCATGGTATGGCTCCCCCACTGACTCCTGACAAAATAAATAAATAAATAAATTAATAAGTAAATAAAGGGTGCTGCATTTTGTTTGGCCCAGAGGATGGTCATCAATTATTATGGAAGTCTTAAGTCTGACAAAGAACATGGGAGATAATGAAATTTAAAATCTGAAGCTTTATGTTCAAGTGATATTGCTGAAGTTTATTCTTTCTGCTTAACAAAATCCTATGCCTCCAGTTGGAAAGTTATAATGTTAAATCATTGGATGACATGGCTAGTCTAGACCCTCTTTATGGATGGGATAATTCAAGGAAGAATATGAATCAGTGTTATGCTTATAAGAATCTCTTAACTCCGCTTTGCTGTAAGAGGGATACCCATAAGAAATGGTTAAAAGATCTGTTTCTAATTGATAGTATTGTGTGTGATAGGAGTACTGGGAACTTATTTTGATACTGCATATATGTGGATGCCAAGTTAGAGTTTTGGCATGAAGATGGATTTTTCATTTGGGATACAATTAAAGTTTGATATAATATCCAAGATGTTAGGCAATTATTAGTGCAAATTCTGATCTGTGAAGTCAGGAAATACAAACGATTGGGAAAGTTTCTTGCCCTTATTTCTGAGTTTGGATAATAAGCTTGTCAGGCAACCCAGAGGTGTGGAGTACTTAACTGATAAGGCCTACAGGGTGGCTATAGAAAAGAAAGTACACATCTTAAGTTGATGTCTGAATAAATGGGCTAAAGACCTAAAATGCAAGGTAACTAAAGATGGATGGTTGCATACCTAATTAGCAATTAGGTATGCTACAATTTCACGTAAGTTTTAAATATTTGTTTTGAAGTGCCTGAAAGAATATTTTTATACCAGTTTAGGATTCAAATAATGCTCCCTTATACAACTAATGAGTGATGTAGATGTCAAAATAGAAGTAGCGGAGACTGGTGGCATATTTATATACTAAGTGTACTATAACATTTTACTAAGCTTACAGCTAAATGAGACTGTCAAGAAGCTCAGGTACATCACTTCAGTGCTGATGGAAAACTATTTTCTGGTTATATCCTGCAATGAATAAGTACAGACAGTAACTCCACTTCTTATTTAAAACACCATTTGAGGAGAGATTTTTGACCATGCAAAAAGTATTTTTTGTATTACTAAATAAATAGCATTGCCAAACTACAGTTTTCAGTTATTCCATTTAATGATTGTTTTGTCTAATAAGCTTATAACAAGAAATTGGAAAACAGACAAGAAACCAAATATTGACAATTTTAGGGACCTGTTGACTAGCTAGGCCGAAGATGAAGAATTGTTAATTAGGTGAAAGTGGAAGCAGCATTTTGTCAGCAAATGATAATACTTGTACCTGGTCTACTTATCTTGAGCTGCAGGTGTCAGTATTGTTGCAAACTGCAATGTTTTAGGAGTTCTGATGGTTTCCCTGGATAGCAAGATGGCCCACCATGGAACTAAACATAGAATCCACTAGAGGTGGTACTCTTGTGGGGGTACTGTCTGGTGTAAAGTAGGCAGCTATTTCACTTAATCCAGGGAATCCGATGCATATTTTCCAATGTCTGCAATGAACATAAGGTGTAACATACTTACATGGTGTCCTCATTTTTACAGTATGAGTAGATATTGAGCTCAGTATGCCAAACTAAGGCCTGGATGATTATATGACAACACATTCATTTTAAAAATATAAACGGGAAATATATAACAACTGCCATTTAATTTACTTTATGAATGAATGTATACATCAGATTAATAATCAATGGCTTGCTGGATTTATTAAATTTTTTGGTATTGATTTTATTTAATGTGATTGGCTGTTAACTGTTAACGTAATCAATAAAGTTTTTGAAGATAGAAAAAACATTAAAAAAAATACAAATTCACGTCCACATTTCAGAAACCAAATTATCTATGCACAAATGGTTTGAAATTAATTAAATCCTACTCCAGTTTTTCTAAGATGTTTCTCTCCCACTCACACATAAACATAACATAAAACTAACATATTCCAATACTCACTGACCCCCAAAATGTTAATACTAACCAAAACCCTAATTCTAAACCTAATTCAAACCCTAACCCTATAGCAAACCATGCACAGGACCTAACTAACACTAAGATTAACTCTGAGCCTAATTCTAAGTGTAAACTAAACTGGATCCAGTCCAAACATTAATACAAATCCTAATGTCCTTCCAGCTCTAAAATCTAAACCTTTGGAGACCCTAAATCTGTCTTCAAACCTAACATTATCTCAAACCCTAAAGTTCTCGACTTGTTCACGTAATATAGTAATTACATTCAAACAGGGCATTTAATCTACCAGAACATTCACACAAACCACACTGTCATTTAAGGCAACATATTTATAAATATTTGATTGAAATGATTCAACCAAACTGATGTTGAATAAACTATTTGTGAAAACAAAATAAAAATAGCACCCTGCCACAGTCTCTTTTTCTGTTCAGAAAACTTAGCCTCTTGTTCTGAAAGATTTGCTATTCTTGAGTTGTGGCTTGTTCCTAATAAACCCCATTCATCTCCTCAAAATACCTCAAAGACAGACCAGCTTGTTATATACGAAGTCTTAAGAAACAAAACAGACTTGGAAAGTTCATATCACTACTGCATGAGTAGTACTATTACTGCACCTAAAGAACTCAAGCAACTAAGCTTCTTCCTAGGACACAAATCTACTGTTTCCTCTATCATCATATAAGGCCTAACAACACTGTGCAGAAAGCTCACCTTGATTCATACATACAAAAAACAGGTTAACATTGAATGGAAAGCAAAACTTCCACCACTTGTTTTACTTCACTTTTTATCTCTCACAGCTAAACATCACAGAAATGCAGTGCCTCTGCTCAATTGACAGTCTACCAACCCCTCCTGACCTTCTCTTGACTAATTCCAATTAGCATTGAGGCCATCAAGAAAATCAAGCCATCCAAGCAGTGTTTTACTAACTTTTGTTCCCACTTTGCACATGCCCCAGTAACACATTCTGGGTGGGGCATACAGTGTGTGTGTGTGTGTGTGTGTGTGTGTGTGTGTGTGTGTGTGTGTGTGTGTGTGTGTGTGTGTACAGTGCTAATCTCATTTTTCCAGTGAGTATTGTTAGCCTGACACTCCATTCTCCACATATTCAGGAAGCAATCTGTACTTATTTCTCAAGCTTTTTCCAGGAAAACCTGACCACACTGTGTGTGCCCTGTGCATATGCTCCTCCCACTGTCTGCTGCTGCTCATTTGTGAATCAGTACATGTGCAAAAGCTCCTTGCATGTTTTAATTGCGTACGTGCTACTGCATATGTCACTTGAGCAGAAAGGTGGGATACCATGGTGTCACTAAACTGAAAACAGCAGTTCCTACTTCACATCAGACTCTGAAGTATACCACTTTGTATAATATCTAGACTGACACTTTCTGAATGTTATCAAAGTCTGGCTGCATTATCGCAAAATATTCCATCAAAAATTCTCTTAAAAGAATACAGATTTGAAAAAAATAATGCCGCCTGGATGTCCACCAATCTTCCAATAATTTTGAAGACAGGTTATTTAGCTTTACTACCTTTTTCATTTGGAGGTATGTCTGTAAAGCAGTTCTTCAAAATTATGGTTCAAGATTTAATGCACACTAATGCTTATGCTTGTCTTTTCTTAATTAATAGAAATCTACTCTCAGCATGTTTGGCTGAGCAAATTCACCTTTGAAATTGCTGTTTTGCTCTGTATTTTCATCATGTCTCATTTCATGAAGGTTGCTTCTAACTTAAAATCCTCCCCAACCTCTTCCATTTCACTTAATATTTCTTCACCTTCTTAATAACTTATTTGTGATATCAGACTTAAAATTTATCTTAAACCAAGATATAATTTCTGTGCTAGAAAGAAATTAAATTTTCAAAATGATTTTTTTTATTATTAAAAAAAATGCTAAAACTGTCTGTTTGCAAGAAGAAGCCTAGTATTCTTAACCGCATGCTTATTTGATGAAACTATTTTGCTTGCAGAAATGGGTTTATCATAAGAAGCTCTTATGTAAATGTGCATGGCACACATAAAACGAGTAGCAGCTCTTGAAGATTTACTAACAGCCTTCTAAATTCAGCAGGGAAATGTTATCATTTTTCATTTTACGTATTTGCTGAGTTATGAAAATGACATCATATATTCTAAAAAGACATTAATTCATAAAGCAGAAGCATTTACACAGTACACCGAGTGCATCTTCAAACTGATATTCAAGATATGGCAGTTCTATTATTTGCAAGATTTGTTACCATACTTGCTGTTAGATGGTGAAAATATCATTGTTAAGATTGCAATCCTAACAACAATTGTTTTAAATATAAGGAAAGTAACTTGCCAGCCAGTAGTACCCTACCAATCTAATGAGTAATATCCTACCAATCTGAGTAATTAATATTTACCACATAGTTATGCACTGTGTACACTGGGTAATTAAAGGTCACATAATGAGTTGTTTTCTTAGTGCCTTAGCACAATTTGTAGAATATATGCTGTACCAATTTCAAGAGATCAATATAGCTGTGGAATGTGAAATACTAAGGTTTGACCGCAAGATTCAGAATGCCGATATCCTTATCTTTATAACTTGGTCATCGGTGCTTTATGCAAGGTGACAACTATACTTTGTTTTGCAAAATGAAGTTTTCCAAATAATGCAATTTTACAAAGCAAAGCATAGCAGAAAAGGTGAATATATTTTCTTCCTGGATAGAGGTGCTATTGTTTGTTACTTTCATACATCTGTACGCATAAACTGAGATGAGCTGGTCTGTCTGAATATACTCAAACTGCAGTCATATCTTCATGTTTCGGTTCAAAGAATTCAATCAAACTTTTATTTGCATTCTCAGAACTACACTCCTTTGTTTTCAAATAATAAAATAAAATAAGCCAAATGAAAAGCCACAGAATGGTGTATAGAGAACTTAAAATTGCAAATTGTTCTTTGCAGACTTAATTTACTAAACAAGGAGTTCTGTTTTATATCATGCACGTATTAGCACTTGCAAACATCTTAGAGAATGCTTGTCTGACAAGGAATACATTGCGATGTAAAGTATTAGTATAGTACAGTGCTGTATTCCCTATAATGAAATTATTTTTAACAGGAGACTGATGACAGAAACTGATGAACCTGGACTTTACTTATTTTAACTCCCATAAGGGCCATTGGGGATTTTGATTAACAAAAAACTGTATTGCAAATCAGAATGTCATGTTAACATGTGGCTACTTTTTTCACAATAAGCTAAAAAAGTAGATTCAAGGGATGGAAGAGTTTTTTTTCCCCTGTGGTGATGGGAGGTAAACCCCACATACATCACATACAAGGTGTTGGGCTCCTGCTTACCTCAACTTAGTATGAGCATCTCTAAGGTTACTGCATTACATATGACAAAAGAACAATCCCTTCAAAACTTAAGCCACTGGCCAGAGGTCATGGGTGTATTTATTTAATTATTTATTTATTTCCATGTTTTTGTTTGTTTGTTTGTCTGCTTGTTTATTTTGTTTATTTATCTGGTTTGGTTTACTGGAAAAGTCTGAATGAGTACATTGGCCATTTTCAGTGGAGGCCTGGGAAGAAAATTTATAAGAAATATTACACGTACAATATTACAAAATTTAAACAACCTCTAAAGAAAGATGTACAAAAGTAATGGAATTCATTAAAAAGGAATAAACAGAAAATATCACATAAATTTTACTAAGCTCTAAGAACTAAGTTTGGTGCATATTACAGAATATCATTGAAACAGGAAGTTATCATAAGATCACAGGATCACAGGATCATAGGAGGTTACTAGGCTAATGGCCCTGGGTCCTTTACAAGCCTAGCAAATAATTTATCCCCAAAAAGAACACAGGTGGAACTCCTGGGACAAATTTGTGGTTTCCCATCCACTCATCAAGGTTGCACTTGAAGAGGGTCAGTGAGGTACTCTGTTAGATGTGTATGGGAAGTCTATTCCAGAGATGGGCAGCCTCTGGGAGACAAACCTGTCTATCCAACAAATTTTGTTGATGTCACATATTAGATTCAGGCCTTTTGAGTGGGTAATGTGTAAGGAGTTAGACTTACAGATATGGAGCATCTCTGGCATGGCAGGGTCTTAGGTTGCCTTGTAGGTGAGACATGGATCACCTCTAAGCAATCTGTATGATTCCGAGTAGAGCGATAGTGATTTGAGCCTGTCCACATAGGATAGGTGTTGGAGGCCATGGATTTTCTTTGTGAGGTATTTCTGCTGGCTTTCCAGTTGGTGTAGATGTTTGGAGAGGCACATGCCATTCAGGGCATCATACTCAATTATTGGTCTAATGAGGGAGGAGTAGAGAGAGGTAATAACCTCCTTTTTCTGGATGCAATCTCTTTACTTATGAGATGGACCAAGTAAAAGGCTTTTCTGACCACTGCTGCTACATGATGGTCGATTGTGAGATTGTTATCAACCTGAGTGCCCAGGTCCCTCATCATAGGAGATTGTTATCAACCTGAGTGCCCAGGTCCCTCACCACAGGTTGTGTGCTTAGGGGTTGCCATTGATGTGGTAATCAGTAGGGGCCATGTTTTGCCAAATGGTATGATGATACATTGTTTTGCATTTAGCTTGAGGCCATGACTTTGGCACGAGTTATTAGTTGCTGTGAGACCATCTTGCAGTATGTTAACATCATTTGAAGAGTCAGTGACATCACTCAACTTACAGTCATCTGCAAACTTGGTTAGCCACAGGCCTTTTGTCTTTGCCTGGACTTCTGAGAAGTAGATGCCAAGCAGTAGGAGTCCTCTGGGGAACTTCCCTAGTGACAGGTCTGCTATCCAAGGAGGAGGTGCCTAATTTGACCTTGAGGGTCCTGTCAGTGAGCCAATTGGCCACCCACCTGAAGAAAAAGGGATTTATGCCACATTGTGTTAGCTTTTCGAGGATACCTGAGTGGGGGATTGTGTCAAAGGCCTTGGCCAAGGCAAGGTAAGCTGTATGTACTGACTTATCCTCATCCAGGGCCTGGGTGACAGTCTCAAAGAAGTCAACCAAGTACAACAGGCAAGATCTGCCCTTGACAAATCCAAACTGGGTGGGATCAAGTGCTTGGAGATTGCCTATGTCCTTGTTTATGAGATCCATAATAATAATATGCTCCATGGCTTTAGAGATCAGACTTGTCAAGGTAATCGGGTGATAGTTTCCAAGGTCAATAGTGGAAGCACCTTTGTGCTCGGGGATGACAATGGTAGTTCTCCACTCTGCTGGCTCAATTTAAATGTAACAATATTAGTAAGCAGTAGAAATTATCAACCCCCTCAATTCCTCAGGCACATCACACACGCCCTTCAAATTCTCAGGCACCTCACATGTACCCCTTAGTTCCTCAGATACACCACAAATACCCCCTCAGTTCTTCAGACACACCACAACACACACACCCTCAATTCCTCAGGCACACCACGCATACCCCTCAATTCCTAAGGCACACCACACGTGGCCCTTCATTTCCTCATGCACACCACATGGTCCATTCAATTTCTCAGGCATACCATATGTATCCCTCAATTGCCCAGGCACACTACACATACCCCTCAATTCCTCAAGCACACTGCACATACCCCTGATTTTCTCAGGCATACCACATGTACAGCTTAGTTTCTCAGGAACACTACATGTACTCCCTCAGTTCTGCTGGCATACCACAGATACCATTTCAATTCCTCAGGTACAACACATGTATCCCTCAATTCCTCAGGCACACCACACATACCCCCTCAATTCCTCAGGCACACCACACATACCCACTGAATTCCTCAGGCACACCACACGTACTCCCTCAATTTCCCAGGTACACCATACATACCTCCTCAATTCCTCAGACACACCACACATACCACTCAATTCCCCTGACACACCACACATACCCCTCATTTTCCCAGGCACACTAGACATACCCCTCAATTTCCCAGGCATACCACACATACTCTTCTCATAGTTGTCACAGTTCTACTTGATCCCACAGTGAATTCCTTTTTTCTGTGAAGTAAATGATTTTTGGCTACTCTTTCAGGTATTGTTAGGTTTGTCACTGCTGTATCATCTTTGTAGGCATGGCAAGCTATGATGTGTAACCTGGCTCTGATACTGGCTATCAACACATGCTGTTAAGGTACTACTGCTGGCATAAGTTAAGTTTTAGCCTTCATCAGGAAAGTGTATATCATAATTATCAATATATTGCTGATACTATGTCTAACATGATTCTTGTCATGTACTCTGTAAATTGCGGTGTTTAAACTGGGTGAGCATGTGCATGAAGCATTGCCATTTTATGCATCCCTGAATCATAGACTCTTACATTTGTATATTCTGTGTTGCTCAGGTACATTGGATTGTTCTGGTTCATGTCATTATGTGGTTATTTGCATGTGCTTTCATGCAAATGGTGTCTTTTGAAAGTTCACTGCCTGCATGCGGCTGCTATAAGCACCATCTTCTGCTGTGCATCTCATAAACTCTTTATGAATCTCAGCCCCTTGAGGATTTTGAGCTTTTTTGAAGATTGTTTGATTTCCTCATAGCATGTAATATTTTATATGATGTAATCTGTAAAATTCCTTATCAAGAAATTATGGAGTGAACTGATATGTTTGAAAGTCATTGCTCTGACATACAGAACCCTTAATATAAATAAGTCTTTAAAATTAATAAAGATGATGCTATTAAATTATGACCAGGAAGTATCAGGGGAACTGTATGAAGCAGAATTTTATAAATGGAGACTTGAATTAATAGCTTGTAGCACATGAATATGCATGAGTTGGTAGAGTAAAAACAAATATCCCTACCAATCCTAAAGCTTCATGCAAACAAAAAAATCATACATTCGTAGGATATACGATAACTGTGTCATGCAGTGCTATTCGCTTGAACAAATAAATACATTCTATTGAAGAGAGATAGAGAGAAAAAGAGAATGAGTTTTACCCTAAGTTTAATTAATGACCCCAAGAGTCCTTTTTAAGTTTTGCCATGCTTCTCAAATGCATCTGACAAGTTTTGATACTCTGGGGTTATTTTAAGGGGTATATGTAGGCTTGGACATGAACGGTCAAGCATTTATAGGCTGCCTCTGTCTACTAGAAGCACAGGTGCCAGACCAGGGGTAATTTCCTATTCCCAATCCACTCGTCCATGTTACTCTTCACTAAATGGGTTAGGGAAGAATTTTGCTTCACATGGATGGAAAGCCTGTTCCAGAGAAGGGGTAGTTTCCGAGACAAATACCTGTTCCTCCAACATGTTCTGTTTATGTTGCAGACAAGGTTTAGGCTCTCAGATAGGATAATTCTGATGGTACTTGTTTTGTGGATGTGCAATAGTTCCATCAGAGAGAGATCAGAGGATCCTTTGATGGCCAGACAAAGATCACCTATTAGCAGTCTGAGGAGACCAAGTACAGGGATAGAGCTTTAAGGTGGTCACATAGGACATGTTATTTACACCATGTATTCCTTTTGTGAGGAACTCCTGTGGATGCACCAGATATTGCATATGTCTGGAAAGGTACATATGAAAGGGGGCATTATACCCAATGACTGGTATGATGAGGGTCGAGCACAGCAGAACAATGAGATTCTTGGACAGGATACCATACCTTGTTTATAAGTTGTACAACATAAAATTAATTTCTTACTACAACAGACACGTGATGGTCAAAAGCTAGGTTACTCTGTACATGCTTTCTCAAATCCCTGACCACTGGGTCTATCCTTAGGGCTGTATTATCAATGTGGTAGTTTTAAGAGGTAGCCTTCTTCACAAAGGATACTATTACTCATTTCTTGGCATTATGTTTTAGACAGTGATACTGGCACCAGTTATTAGTCTGTTTCAGGCCTTCTTGGAGGGTCTTTGAGTCTTTCCAGGATACTATGAGTGTGCCTGGTTTACAATTGTCTGCAAACATGGTCAGCCAAATGCCCTTGATATTAACCTTGACTTCAAAGGAGTAGATGCCAAAAAATAAAAAAACAGCCCCAGCACCAAGCCTAGAGGGACTCCACTAGTCACAGTCCTCTTTTTGGTGGTAGATTCCCTTATCTTAACGTCTTCATAAGATCATAGAAGAATACTAGACTAATGATCCTAAAGGGCCTTTTTAAGCCTAGTCATGATTCACAGAAATATAAGAAAGGTTTTAGTCTCTTAGGTTTTGTGGGGGTGCATAAACTTAGGTAGGAACGTTTGAGCATTTACATGCTTCCTTTCTCTAATAGAGACATAGGTGTTAGACCGGGTCTATATCAGTTCCGCCAAAATCCATTTCAGCAAATACTAAAAGAGCGACATGTATTAATTGAACTGTGAATAGACCGAATGCATTAAACCGCAAAATTTAAAACATCGAACGGTCATAGTCGGCCAGCCCCACCACCCACTACATACTACCTACCCAAACAAAAGAAATAAACCACATACATACACTAATCAAACCCTACTCCTAAGCCTAAAGTAAAGCACCAAAACCCAACTGCTAACCCTACATTAAACCACACATACACAACTATCTATGCACTATCCTTAACCCCTCCCTAACCTTAAGGTCCGTAACTACCGCACACTTCCCCTATGGAGATATACCCTAACAAAATAAATAATGCACATAAATACATTTAACAAAACCCTACTTCTAACACTACACTAAATCTTACATACATTACCTATCTATACACTTACCTTAACCCACACCTTACCCTAAGGTCCATAACTATTGCACACTTACCTTACGGAGCTATACCGCAGACGGGCCAACCAAAGCACTTCGACATTTCGGATTTTGCTGTTTTGGACGTTCGGCGTTTACGTATTTGTACAATACGTGTTGATCATTTCGTATTCGCGGAAACAGCGTTTCGATTGTCTGCTAGGGACCCGTTAGACCTGCTTTAAGTTTCATTTGAATAAGTGCAGGGAAGAACTTTGCTTAACATGGATGGCAAAACTGTTCTAGAGAAGGAGGTAACCTCTGAGATACATTTGTGTCCCTCCAGTATGTCCTATTTTATGTTGCAGGTGAGGTTTAGGTCCCTGAATTATATGTTCCTGGTTTAATTTGTTTTGTAGACATGCAGCAGGTCCATTCAGGCTGGGTCAGATGATGCTTTCTAGGCCAGTCAGTTGGTCACCTCTTAGCAGCCTGTATGGGACAAAGTATAAGGACAAGGCTTTGAGACAGCCTGCATAGGATTTGTTTTCTGAACTAAGTATTCTTTTTGTGAGGAACCTCTGTGGATGCTCCAGTTGTTGAATATGCCTGGTCATGTACATGCCAAAGAGGGCATTTTGCTCAATGACTGCTGTTATGAGGGCAGACAACAATGGAAAATTGGCGTCTTTAGACATGAATGCCATATCCTGATTTCCTTATTACTGCAGACACATGATGGTCAAAGACCAAGTCACTATCTACATATGTTAAACAACCAGGCACTGTAGAGGTAAACAGACTACAACGTAGCCCAGGAAAAAAATAAAATAAATAATTTTAATATAATTCAAGACTTACACACGAAACTAGACTAGCACAAAACAATAAAACACTTAACAGGATCATCTGTCATCAAGCCTAAGTTACGATGAAAAATGTGATGATCCTGTTAAGAATTTTATTGTATTGTGCTCATCTAGTTTTGTGTGTAAGTCTTGAATTATATTAACATTATTATTTTTTATTCCTGGGCTATGTTGGAGTCTATTTACCTCTACAGTGCCTGGTTGTTTGATTTTTGGTGGCAATGAGCGCTGGCTTGAAGTTTAGGCACTGCTTGTCTTTCCATAAACTTTTTTATCTACATATGTTCCCAAACCCCTGACTACTGGTCTTCTCTTGCAATGCTTTATCAATGTAGCAATTTCCATGAGTGGCTGTCTTACTGAAAGATAACATTATGTACTTCTTGACATTGCATATACGACTGTGATTCTGGCACCAGGTATGAGTCTGTCAGGCTTTCTTGGAGAGTATTTATGACTTGGGGGGATTTAATGACCGCACGTAATCTGCAATCATTTGTGCACCTGGTTAATGAGGCCTTTGACATTACAGCCAAAAAATATAAAAACTTCCACGTAGATAAAGGAACACAAATAGAGTAATCCAATACATGACCAAAAACAATAGTTCCACACAACAGAGCTGAATAAAATCCTTTTATTGACAGTGGTCTGACAATCAGCATAAAAAGAAAAATCTATCCTGAAGCCTAAATGTGGATGTACAAAGTGTGTTCCTACATGTATGTGAGTGCAAGCCATACATCGCCTGCAGGTATAGGTACCTACTCTATCAGATTGCATATTATCCAGGACATTGTGGGACGTATAACATAAATGGCTCTTCAGAGTCTTATTGTTCCTGAAAGAGAAATATGGGAATTGGTCAATTACACCCTCCAATTCCTGTATCGTAGATAGTATCCTCCAGTTTTGTTTGATGACATCACAAACTATATGGATGTTACTAGCATAAGTTAATGTCATTCTTAACTTATTATCAGTGGTAGAAATACTTGTACGTGTATTGGATGCTTGCATAACTGTATTGTTATTGGAACAGTAGGGTTTACATCTACCCTCCCTCTCTTTCCAAGTTTCCTCTATCACTAAATCTATTCTTTGCGCTTTATAGCCTCTATTTATAAATTCTTGTTTCAGTGTCTGTAGGGCTATAACTAAAGAGGGGTCATCATTATGTATCCACATAATGCGATAGACCTGACCCTTCAGTACATTATCTTTAACATGTCTGGGATGCATACTACTATGTGTAAAAAATTATTTTTCCTTACGTCTTTTCTAAATAGACTGGTGAAGACTGTTTGTTCTTGTGGATGATATATTAATATTCACATCCAAGAAATCTATTTCTCTCTCAGAATACTTAAATGTGAATTTCAGAAAACTAGTAATGCCATTCAAATAACACAAAAATTCATTTAATTTCTCTTCAGTATCTCACCACATAAGAAAAATATCCACAAAACGTTTGTACCAATGGATGGATCCACAGTAGTCATTGTTATTAAGCACATAGTTCATTTCTCACTGAACCAAAGAAAGGTTGGCATAGCTATTGGCACAGGCTGTGCCCATCACTACGCCAACTTTCTGGATGTAGCAATCTTCCCCAAATAAAAAAACATTATTCTCCAGTATAATTTCAAGAAGGGCACACAGAAATCTGATCTTATTTTCCTCCACATTTTTGCTTTTCAGCAGGTTACTAATGCTCTCAATCCCTCAATCATTGGGGATGATGGTGAACAAAGATCCTATATCAAGAGTTACCAGAAAATAAGGACCGGGTACATGCTCAAGGTATCTATTCAGATCACCCAAAAAATCTTTACTGTCCTTTAGTACTGTTGCACAGTCTTGCAAATATATGCGTAGATTCTTCTCAACAAAGATAGAAAGCAGTTCTATGGCCCAACCCCTACTAGATACCATGGGCCGCATAGGTGGATTCAGCAGGTGTTTGTGCACTTTAAGTAAACCATATAAAAGTGGCACTACTGGAAATTCAACATTTAAATAATCAAAGAGAGATTCATATATCATACCAATCTGCAAAAAATCAAACACATAAAACTGCACTCTTTCTATCACTCCTTTCAGGCCTAGAGGTGTCAAATAGGCATAAGTCTCCAAATTACTAAAAAGTAATCGCATGTTACTCAGACAGAGCATTTTATCCAAGACCATAATCCCTGCCTCCTTATCGGCTGGCCTTATTTCAATGCTACTCAAACTTTTCAGTTCCTGCAATGCTAGTTTTTCATTATAGGACATACGGTGGGTATACGTCATGTTATTCTCAAACCTATCCCTGAGTTGTGTTTCACAAACATCTACAAAGAAATTAATTACAAAATTGTAAGGTGGTATAAAAACATTAGGTTGCTTAAAGGTACATTGTTCATTTGAAACACCTTTGAATAAAGTTTTAAGAGTCAAGCTTCTTCCAAACAAGTGTAAATCTTGCAGAACATTAACTAAATCAGCCTTCTGAGTGGGTACAAATGCCAACCCTCTATTCAATAGATTAATCTGTGTCTCAGACAGTGAATAAGAGGATATATTAAAGACTAAACCTGTCTGGTACATTTGTCTATTCTCTTGTCCTCTTCTGAACTGTGCATCCGTCGTCCTTTCACACGGGTTACCCTGCTCCTGGATCGTCCTCTTATCGGAAGGGGATGTTTCTGTAAAAAATGATTCCCTGATGGAGGACTGCTGCTAGTTGAACTCGCACCGTTCAAAAGTACGTCTATTTGTTGAACAGCACTTTGTTTGGGTCAGACAACCGGTTCATAATCGGCTGCCGTTCTTGCCAGGTTAGCTCCATTATTGCGTTGTGTATTACAGACAGAGCTTACATTGTTAGCCTCGTTAACTTCATGTAAATTACAAGGCTGCAGCAAAGAACCTTGATCTTCTAGTGTTACATTCTCCCTCGTTACCTCTGCACTCTGCATCTGTGCTAATGATTCATCCGCAGTCAGTGCATTAGCATATCTCTGCCCTATGGGTAGAGTACGCTGAGGCTGTAGATTAGGACTGCTTCTCTCTCTATTCCATGAGAACACTGCCCCATCTCGGAAATCCTTGAGATCTCTTTGGATTTTCCTGGTATTAACACTTGACAGTCGTTTTTCATAGTCAGAAACATTGTCAAACAAATTCTCTAATTTATCACTGAGCACATCATCGGGATATTTATCATATATAGTGTTTTGTAAACCATTAATGTCTCTCTGTAGCTGTAGTTCTTCTGGGTGAAAAAAGTCGATCAATAATTCCATGTATTTGTTGCTACATTCCAAATTCAATGTCTGCCACCGTCTTAATAATTCAGTATATTGGAGCCCATAACACGGCATGACTTGGGGGGGATTTAATGACTGCATGTAATCTGCAATCATTTGTGCACCTGGTCAGTGAGGCCTTTGACATTAGTCTGACATCAAAGAAGTAGATGCCAAACAAGAAGAACCCCAGCACTGATTCCTGTGGCCCTCCACTAGTGGCTGGTATTTTTGTGGAGGTAGACTCCCCTATCCTAACTTCTTGAGTCCTGTCTGTGAGCCATTAAGCTATCCAAGGGGTGATGTGGGGGATAATACATAATTCAGTATTTACAATTCCTGATTGGGGTAATGTGTTGAATGTTTTGGCCAAGTCAAGGTAGACAGTGCACCATCTTGCCCTCATTCTTTGCTTTGTTGACCTTCTTGATGGAGTCCACCAGGCTGAGTAAGTATGACCTGCCCTTGATGAAATCAAACTGAGTTGGATCTACTGCCTTTAAATTTCAATGTCATCATTTAGCGTATACGTGATTATTTTTCTGTGGCTTTACATATTATACTATTCAGGCTTATGGATCAATAGTTACCTGGGTCTATGAAGGGCCTGCCCTTCTACACTCGGATAAACAGTGAGGTCCTGTATTCATTTGGCAAAAGCCTTTTTGGAGACTGTGGTTGAGTAGTAAGTCTAATCGGAACAATAGTTCATGCTTCACAATATTAAGGAGGCACCCTGGTACCTTATCGGGACTCATTGATGCAGTGTTCCTGGCTTTGGTGAGTGCCTTGAAGAGCTGTTTTCTAGTGACAGTTGTGAGAGTTATGATCATGAATATTTCCCAAGTGGTATCTGGGCAAATGAGGTGCTGGTGGGGGATAAAATTCAACCTTAATTTGTCAGTCAGTAGATTTACTATATCTTCCAGCTGAATTCAATGCATTGTTGTGTATTACCTTTTAGGTTGTAGGCATAGCTAAAGAATGCTTTGTGATTGTCATTAGACTAGGAGGCCAATTTTACCTCAAATTTGGCTTTTGTAGACTTTATTAATCCCTGCATTGCTTGTTTAGATTGATGTAAGAATTTTTATCATGCTGTGCATTGCACTTCCTGATTTTTGCCATGATTTTCTTCCTTTTGTTATATAACCTATTGATGCTGGAATTTTACCAGAGTAGCTTGTTTTCTGAGTTTATCCCGTGCTTATTCCAGGTTAGCACAGCTGTTAGTATCACGCATGATATATTGAGTTTCCATGAAAAATTCCACATTAATAGCAATGTTCTCTGGGTTTGGTAGTGGGGGGTGAAATTTTGCTAGGGAGTCACTTAATAGTAGGAGATGTGCCTTAAAATAATTCATAAAAGTTCTAGGGTTAGCTGAAGTCCAGAATTTTATTTTTATTTCAAAGGAGTCAGCTTTATGGTTCGACTTGACAAGTGATGACTTTTCACTGTGTGTGTGTGTGTGTGTGTGTGTGTGTGTGTGTGTGTGTGTGTGTGTGTGTGTGTGTGTGTGTGTGTGTGTGAGCGTGTGTGCGCAAGCGCGGGTGTGTGTGTGCATGCAATATTCTCCCATGTTTGGTCAAGTATATTATCACCCCTAGTGGGGATACAGACTAGCTGATTTACAAAGTCCATAAATCTCTGGGCTGCATGACTGGCATTGTGTTATGATTTCCAGTTTATAGTAGGATAGGTAAAGTAGCCCATAAATATGGTGCTGGGTTGAATAGGGAAGTATGCTTAAAACATGTTATGAGTTTCCTGGGTTATAGAAGGAGAGCTATAGCTTACAATGATACGGTACAGGACTTTGCCTACAATAATTCGGATGTGGGGAACTTCAAAAGCATCCTATTCTTTGAGACATCTTGAGGTGTGTTTGTTTTTTATGTAAATTCAGACACTTCAGTCTTTTGTCCCGTACCATGCAGTAGGACCCTGTATGATGTAAAAAGTACATTCTAGAGTTTTTTGCTATCTCAAGGGACATTACATTATTTTTTTGAGTATTAATAGCTATCATATTAAATGAAAGACAATTCTATAGAGTTTTGAAGTCTGCCAATAGTAGTGTTTTTTTTTTCTTTTTTTTGGAGTAAAGATGCCTCTTTGTGGGAGATAAGTATAATGTTATCTATGTAAAGTGATAATTTTAGATGATGTAAATCTGTAGGAAGGTTGTTGATGACCACAGAAAAGAAGAGGAGGCCAAGGACCAAGGACAGAGTCTTGAGGTACTCCTTTGGAAAGGGTATCAGGGTAGAAAGGCTGCAAATGCAGGAGACCATGAAGGTATTGTCTGTTTTTTTTTTCTTTATCCAATAATAGATATTGTTAAAACAATTCACAAGATTTCGGCTTTGTGATTAACATTATGAAAAGCTTTTTTAGTCTAGAAAGACTGCACAAGTAAAAAGTATTTGCTCCATATTTGAGATATTTTGCTCTGCTGATATATGTATAAGACACACAGTGCTATATTATGATACAAAGCCACATTTTTTTTACCTGGCTGAATGTCATAGGTTTGAACATAACTAATGATCTGATGGTAATCAGTTTTTCTAAGATTTGGACTGGAGGGCATATGCTAGCAAGAAGACAACAGTGATTTGGTGATGATGGATTGTTAACTGTTTGTGAGTGTGCTGATAAGAGAGTTTAAAAGTCTGTGGAACAGAATCTTGAGTTATAGATATGGTGAAGATAAATATTAAAGGTTTGCACAGATATTCCAGGCCACAGCAGAACGATCTGTGGTGGAGGTCATGGAAACAGAGCTCAGGATTAAGTAAACCCCATGTAGGAATAGCGTTATTCCTACATGGAGTGAATGGTGTCTGTGTTCGCCTCCTCCTCTCAGCAGCGTACCTTGCATATTAATGAAGGCACGCTACTGAGATGGATCAGTGAACACAAATACTGAATGAGTGCAGGGGGTGTGTTACAGTGCCTGGAGATCTGTAACACACCCTCTGCACTGACAAAGTGCCATATGGCACTTTACAAATGAAAACAGTGTCCTCGGACACTTAAATAGTTTAATACCAATACAAACAAATGCAGGGGATGTGTGACAGGTACTGTCACACACACCCTGCATTGTGAAAGTGCCATACAGCACTTTACATTAGAAACCACTGTCTGAGGACACTGAAATTAAGAATGGCAAGTGAAATCAATGTGTGTGTGTGTGTGTGTGTGTGTGTGTGTGTGTGTGTGTGTGTGTGTGTGTGTGTGTGGGGGGGGTGACAGGTACTGTGGCACACCCCCTGCATTGTTAAAGTGTGGTATGGCACTTTACATTAGAAAACAGTGTCCACGGACACTGAAACTAAGAATAGCAAGTGAATTCAATGTAGGGGGTGTGTGACAGGCACTGTGACATCCCCCCTGAATTGCGAAAGTGCTGTATGGCACTTTAAATCATACCTCTCAACCGTACAGATTTTTGCAGAATGTCCAGATGTTTGCCTCATAGTTTTGGTCTGTCCCCCATAAAATTACTGGTTTTCTGGCAAATCACTGAGAACTGAAGTCCCTAAATAATAAAATCATTTGAGTTACAGACTTCATATCATTCAGAAAATGCATGCTAATACAAAACCGGACATTCTAGGGAACAGTTTCTAACTATTGCCCTTACTAACTTAGAAAGTTGATAGAATGACAGGTCTTGCATTAGCATTGATTTTCTGAAGAGTATGATGTGTGAAACTCAAATGTCACTCAATATTTTCTAACTGCAGTCTTTATTGATTTGTCACTGATTTGCCAGGGAAAAACAATCCCATGACAGACGGACCAAGAATATGAGGCACAAATCTGGACATCATGTGAAAATCTGTACAGTTGGGAAGCTTAGGAATGTGAACTCACATCATGTAGAGGGTGTGTCACAGTATCTGTAACACACTATCTGCATTGTAAAAGTGCTTTACAGCACTAAAACAAGAAATAAAGTGTCCCCAGACACTTATCTAATAATGTAAAGGTTAACAGTTTACATTAAAATTAATGTTTATTTTTTTTTCTTATTTTTCCTGAAAGTTTAAGCATAGCTGAGTGGGTTTGCAGGGGGCAGTGCCTTACCAGAAGTGCACTAAGCTAATGGAGCTGTCCAAATTTCAGCTATAGAAGAAGCTATATACAAATGTTTAGCTGAAATTTGGACAGCTCCATTAGCTTAGTAGTTAGAATCATGGCTTGGTATGTAGTAAGTTGCACAGTTTGAATACCAAGACATGACATTTAGCTTTTACATGGGAAAGCAGTTTTATATATATTTTTTATTTTATTTAATGATGTAGTAATTAATATTTGTTAACCAGGGTAGGGTAGCTGGTCCAAATTCCCAATGTCAGTGGAAATCTAAGGTAAAAACCCCAATTTAAACAAAAGTGTCCTATACCCCAAGTGTCACACCCCAAGGTAAGGTAATGAAAGCACTTAGGGGGAGGTCATGTAAATTATACGACTGGTCATTGATATTCCAAAACGAGCATGCTGATTGTTCAGCCCAATCAGCATGCCCATTGTAAATCTTAGCATATACTAATGGAAAAAGGTCTGATTGCCCCAGCTCTATTCCATTGCTATATACTATAATTTTATATATTTTATTAACAAAAAAAAAATGTAATCCGGACTTTGGACATAGCAGAGAGACAGGACAGTAAAAATATTAGGAAAATCAGGTATGTTATTCAAAACTAAAGACAAATACCTGACTTTCCTTGTATTTCCTCCATTCTCTCTCTCTTCTACCCCTAAACTGTCCGACATTTTATTTGTGTGTGTGTGTGTGTGTGTGTATATATATATATATATATATATATATATATATATATATATATATATATATATATATAGATATATATCTAATAGTAAACAAAAATGGAGCAACAGAGACCCTCTTTTCTGCATTGCTTCCTTTGCAAAGCACTGATGTACTGGGTATGCATGGGAATGCAAGTCCCATATGCATGCGCAGTGCATCAGAAAAAGCCCCTGGATGCTGGAAAACGTGGAAGGACAGCACAGCACTGTATACAAAGATATTTATTTAAGAAAAGTAAATATTTTCTCTTAAATAATGTCATTGTATAATAGCAATAACCGACCTCATAGTTATGGTATAGTAAGATTTACCCAGGGTTGTCTTTATTTAATCACTCAGGCTTCTCTCTCATGATTAAACCACAACAACTGTGAGTAAATCTTAATATACCACAACAATGTTGTTGGTTATTGCTTAAGTAAATTATATACACTTAATAATAATATATCAGTAATGAGTAATTAATATTCAATTCTGACTTCTTTTTTAAATGAAAACATTTGTTTTCCCTTAGCTCAGTTTTGCTAAGCACTGCTAAGCCAAGCTAAGCAATGCTTAAACAGGACCTGTCTGAGCAATACTTAGTAGTGCTCAGCTCTGCTTGCTCATCTCAGCTTAGTGGGTTTGTGCACTGCTCAGCTTTGTTTAGCATTTTTGAAAATGGTCCAATGATGGCAAAGGGCAGGAATATGGCCTTATTTAAACCACACAGGTGGGAATACTGGCAGGAAAGTGATGAGGTTAAAACTACCAACATAACAATTGCAATAAAACCCAAATTAAAGGTCATGCTGCTAAATGCTAGGAGTAAAAACATGAAACTGCACTCATTATAAACAGTCTTAACCATGGAAACTGCTGACATCTGTGCAGTCACAGAAACCTGGTACAAAGCTATGGAGAGCACCCCACCCATACCTGGTTACTCATCCTATCATACATTCAGACCCCAAACTGTGGGTAGTAAAGCCAGAGGAGGTGGAGTTTCAATATATATTAAAGACATGCACACCTCCAGGCTGGTCAAACTGTATGATGCATAGGAGACACTCCAGGTGCAGTTAGCCATTGACAAGACTCCTATACAAATCATAGCTAGCTACTGGCTCCCAAATCTGACCCATGATGCCCAAACTGCCTATCTAGACCTGTTTGAATCTATCCAGATTCAACCCTTTACTCTGATCCTGGGTGACTTTAACTACCCAAACATAGACTGGAAGTACTACTCATGCCAGAACACAAATGGCCAGAGATTCCTCGATTTTGTCAATACAAATGCTTTGGAACAGCTAGTCGATACCCCCTAAAGAGGTGATAATATCTTGGACTTGGTATGAATCAACATGAGTAACCACTGCAGCATCCCTGCAGTATCATCCTCCCTTGTAAGATCAGACCATAAAGCTATCATGCTTGAAGTCACCATCTCCCGCAACCCCCCCCCCCCCCAGCTAGGGACAAACAAAAAAACTTTTCCAAAGCTGATTACAGCCTCCTAATGGATGGTATACACTACTTTACAGCCCTCTCCCCCTCTCTAGGAACTGGCACCAGTATCCAAAACCATACCAAATTACTATATGCACATTTATATAGATGCATTGAATCAGGAATACCTGACAGGACTAAATCATTCTCTACAAGGAAGAGTAAATGTGTCTGGTTGATATCTGCAATAAATAAACTCTATAACAAAAGAAAAAAAGTGCTGTCCAGGACCAAGAAGAAGCAGATTCCCAATTGGAAGCAATCTCTCCTTAGCCTGAACAAGCATATAAGAGCACTAGTGAAATCCTCCAAAGTAAATTTCAAGTCCAGTTTGGCCACATCTACTAGAGACAATCATAAGGCCTTCTTCATATATGTCCGTAATCTCAAAGGTAGCATCCAGTTCTGTTTAGAACTGGTGCTGTAGGTATAGCGAACCTGCTGGCTGACAGATTCAGTGAAAATTTCACCCCTCTGTCCCCCCTTCAATAAATCAGGACATTCCTAGTACCTGCCCCCTTCCCCTTATATCTAGGCATCAGGCCATCACTGCTCTCTCAAAGGCAAAATGTATAGCCTTCATGTGACACGATAACATCCTAGGCTGCATCCTACATGAACTCAGGCAAGGAATTCGCAGCAGCATTAGGTGCCCTATTCACCCAAAGCCTGACTACTGGCCTTGTCCCAGTTGAGTAAAGGACAGCCACTGTCATCCCTTTACACAAAGGTGGAGTGTCCACTGATCCGGGAAATTATAGACCCATCAGCCTAACTAGCCTGATCTGCAAAGCCATAGAATGGATTATCATGGACCTCATTAACAAGGACATTGTCAACCTCCAAACTCTCTTTCCCACACAGTTTGGCTTCGTGAAGGGGAGGTCATGTTTGTTACAGTTGATCGACATTTTTGAGACAATCACCAATGCCATGGATGAGGGGAAGACAGTGCACATCGCCTACCAAAACCAAAACCTTTGACACTATTCCACATTCAGGCATAATAGGTAAACTCTCTCAACTAGGCATCAATCTGTATGTTACCAGATGGGTAGCTAACTGGCTTACTGATAGAACCAACCTATTCAAAATAGGAGAAGCAACCTCAGTCAGGAGATCCGTATCATGTGGTGTACCCCACAGTTTGTTCTTGGGGCCTCTGTTATGTGGGATATACTTTTCTGAGGTGCAGGCTAAAACCAATGGGCTATGGCTGACCACATTTGCAGATAACTGCAAGCTGGGAGCTGTCATCAATTCCCCTAGTGATGCCGACATCCTCCAAGAGGGTCTCACCTAAACAAATGACTGGTGCCAGAAACATGGCCTCAAGCTGAATACAAAAAAAATGCATCATCATCCCCTTTGGGGAGAGTGATATCTCTACAAATGATCACATTAATAACAAAGTCCTAACCACACAGTCAGTTGTGAGGGATTTGGGCACCCAGATTGATAGTAACCTGACATTTGACCACCATGTTGCTTCCATTGTAAGCTTTCTATATGGCCCACCTCATAAGTAAGGGTATCTTATCCAGGGACAAGAAGGTCATAGCATCCCTGTATTTTTCCCTTATAAAGTCCATTATTGAGTACAATGCCTCATTTGGCATGTACCTCGCAAAGAACATACAGCAGCTGAGAGACCACTGAGGTTCCTCACCTGGAGAATCCATGCTCTCAAAAATCTACCATACACAGATAGGCTAAACACCCTATCCCTCCACTCTGTGTCATACAGACTTCTCAGAGGTGACCTCTGTCTGGCATACAAGGCCATGTCTTACCCAGCCCTAATAGAGTTGCTGCATATCCGTAAGACAAACTAAACTTGTGTGACCTGCACGAAGGCCTTAACCTGGTCTGTGACATGAATAGAACTTGTTTGCTGGATAGATTTGTGTCCCAAAGACATGGCTGACTGTGGAATAGAGTACCTCTCTAGGCCTCTTTAAGAGGAACCTGGATGACTGGCTGGGAAACAGAACATACACCCTTGGGATCCCTGCAGGACAGGGGAAACAGGTGCTGACTTTGAAGGAACATGGTCAAAAGTCTTGTCTAAGCCTATAAGGTCTTCCAGACCAATAGCCTAGTATCATCCTATGAACCTATGAACCTATTACCGTAGATGTTTGCTGTAATTATTTCAGACTGTCCTACAATGTTGTCTGAAATTATTCCCTGTGAGTCTAAACTTAGTAGTTACTGTATTGATTGAATATTGTCTTGTTCCTTTATTAGTTATTATTAAATATAGGTAAACCTTGTCATTGTATCTGGTTTGTATTGAACTAAGTAAGCTCTTAAAGTACTTGTATGTGTATTCAGTGACACTGTATAGCCCACTCCAGCAGGCTCAGTCTTGGTCACACTTACCATTTGGCTAATAGGCACATCACACTGTAGGCTTCATTACCCTTTGGTAAGGGCCTTAGAGTAGCTGATAAAGAGCTGGATTGTGGCAGTTAGAACTACCTTTAAGTGTGGGCAAAAGTGGCCATAGCTGGTAAACCTGTGCCAGCCTTTCCCAGGAGTGTGTGTGTGTGTGTGTGTGAGTGTGTGTGTGTGTGTGTGTGTGTGTGTGTGTGTGTGTGTGTGTGTGTGTGTGTGTGTGTGTGTGTGTGTGTGTGTGTGTGTGTGTGCGTGTGTGTGTGTGTGTGTGTGTGTGTGTGTGTGTGTGTGTGTGTGTGTGTGTGTGTGTGTGTGTGTGAGTGATTCATAAATCAAGTCTCAAAGTGTCTGTGTCAGCTACTTGGGCAGGGATACAAAGCACATGTCAGAGAGAGAGGGTGATGGATATCCTTGCTTGGGCACTCTGTTGAGATGTTAACCATATAGCTGTGACAGTGGGGAGTCTTATTGGGAGATCTAGAGAGAGAGAGAGAAACCAGCCCCAGACTGACTGTGATCTCTGGGTGCTCTGAAGGGTAATTGTACTTAACTGTGTGTATATTATTCATCCTCCCATTGTGTACGTCCCACACTGATGGTAGTAGTGATGATTGAGGCTCCTTGATTACTGGGCTAGTACAGGGGCATCACACTGACAGTATGTACTGGTAGATACAGCTGGCATATCACATCATGTACCATCCTTGAGCCCGTCTCAGTCTGCTAATATCATACAGGATTATTTCACAGATTGTCCAGATCTCCCTGACCATTCCTGACATATACTGGCTAGGTCAGTGTGTACCCCACACCTGTATCTGAATGCCTGACACATATGGCTAACATACATGTTGAGCCCCTGCAGCAGAACAGCAGGTTATAGGTACTAGTAGTGGGGGGAATGCTGGCTCTGGTTCAGCAGCAGTGCATACATACTTAGCATGCAAAGTAAGAGAATGGATACAGTACCAGATATTCATGTACCATTACTGTGTCCCCAGGGGTCCACCTGGTCTGCAGGACTACACATTTGTCTGGTAGGGGTGTCTACATCTATCAGGTACATGTACCCATTTTGCAAACATCTGGATACTGCAGATGTCAGACACCTATGAGGAGGTCACCCTACACCACATATGCACCACTCTCTGTTATTGTGTACCCCAGATATTCCTGGAATGTCCACATGCACCTGTAGTAGCACTCACCTATTTGTCAGATGTAGGATGGATGACATGTTATAGTAACATTGCCCATAGGGGACACCCAGCGGTTAATGGCAGTGATGTCTGTTGGCACATAACAACACAGTCTGTCACAGCAGTCAGGCCATGTCTGGTAATCCTGGTACCATCTCAGGTTACTAGGCTATGGGCCATGATCATACACATGCCTAGCCCACATATTAGCACATGTGTATGCAAGGCAACAGCTGATGTCCCCATCCAACAGGGATACAGGTGGTATCCCAAGGATGTATGTGCTGTTAACCATCCAGTTGACAATGTTATACCTACAAATGTTTAGGTATCTACCCTGCCTAATGTGGACAGGGTGCCCATTCCACTGCAGGTTGCTTGTGTGCGACACACATGTGAGCTGTCCACAAGGCAGTCCAGGTCACTCACTGGGTTGTGTGTGTGTGTGTGTGTGTGTGTGTGTGTGTGTGTGTGTGTGTGTGTGTGTGTGTGTGCTACCACAGTGGAGCATGGCTAGCAATTGTGCAGCAGTGACAGCAATGTGGGGTCTGTGATTGATGTGCATGCCACAGTGACATAACTCCTGAGGAGTATGTATGATACCGGGTAGAGAGTTGGCATTATAGCCTAATACAAAGACAGGCGATTCAGCATCTATATTGGAAAGCATGTTTATATTAAAGTTAGTTTTACATTTTTATAATAATGTTACTTTTATTTACCGATGTAGTTACTGACATTTGCAAGGAACACATTTCAGACATCAAAAAATATAAACCAGATGGATTTAATGTTTGCCAAAAAGGTCAAGTTTAAGCATAGCTGAGCGGTTTTGCACAGTGCGGCATGGTGCTCAGCAATGCTTAAATGAAATACGAGGTATATACAGCAGTCTAACAGCAGATCCTCACTGGCAGAATGGTTAGGGCACTGGCACTTGTTCACTAGGTGCAAAAGTCGAATCGTGACCATTCAACTTTTTACACGTTATAGAGAAATGTAAATGTTTTTATTTGTTTTGTATATATTACAATATGTTAACTGTGGTGGTCCTGCTTGACCAGAAGCCCATTTGCAGTGGAGACCCAAGTATAAAAGCTGCAGTTACACACACCTGTCCAAAACTATTACAGTTACAGGAACATATAACGTAGTTAAATGCATAAGTTTAGGAGATATAATAAAACAGATGCACCTAAGAATGAAGTAACATTACTGAACAATAAGTTACAATACTGTTGTATATATCTAAGCAGTAATTAGCTTGCTATGTGAAGCTAAGGCCAGAAAGAAAATAACCAGAAGACGTGAGGGTCTCAAACCTAGGACCCACTGCACCAAAGTCAGAGCATTGGACCAGTATGCCAAGTCAGCTGCATATGTTTATTGTTTATTTTAAAATATATCATGCAGTGCAGTGATGTAATATTAGGGAAAAAAATATCCCCCTACCAAGCATTGAACCCAGGACCCTCTGTATCATGCTCAGAGCAACGCACAACTAGGCCAAATCAGCTGTTGATATTTAGTGTTCATTTTTAAATTATAACTTGCAATACAATGCTGTAGCATTAGGGGAACAACTACACCCTTACTAGGTATTAACTCCAGGACCCTCTGAACCAGAGTCAGAGCAACAGACCACTATGACAACTAAGCTGTAGGGAATTACCCTCGTTCCTGTACATATATCATAAGTCACAGTGATGTAATGAGAGGGATAACATACACCTCCACAAATATAGAAACCAGAAACATCTGAACCAAACCTCAGTGCAATACACCAATAGGGCATCACATCTCTTGGGAATTAGTTTTGTTTGTACCAAGACAACCCAATTCCCAGTGAGACAACTTCCACATATATTGGCATAAATGACAGCTTACTTAGGCCTGTGATGCAGACACTGAACCAGTACACAGTCAAATAAATGCTGATGGATGTACGGGATGCCTATGATATCACGTATACCTAACAACTGCACAGACTGTTGCAGAATGTCCACAGATGTGTCACCTACTTATGGCATGGCTGTTGTCAAACCTATTTTGTGTGCTGAAGTACTGGCAGGTCAGAGCAGACTGACCTTACAAACTCATGACAGGTCAGTGTTACATGCCATAGACATCCAAACACACATGTCCATGCCAATCCTGTGTAACAGTATGCATGCACATATATCCAGCAAATAGACCTCCCATAATAATGACTTAGTAGCTCTCTCTGTTACATTCCTAGCATGTCTCACATCAGGACACCCACAGTCCAGGCCCACAGTCCAGTGTGTTGCACAACATTTACATGCTTGTCAATACAACATAGAAATAAATGAGCCCTGCAATGTCCAGTAGAAATGGTTGCTGATAACACAGTCACTGCCGCCCACAGGAGCACATCAAAGGCCATGAGAGTGGGATACATGTCACAAATATGTTTGTGTCCTAAATGTCCCCTATCACTCACTGGATGGCACTATTACTTAACATACATACCAGAGGCTCATACAACACCTGGACTGTTGTGGGTACACACATCCTGGCCATGCTGTGACACAAGAGCTGAGAATGCCACCTCTCTGACAAATAAAGCATGCAGTCCCCCAATGTAGTCACACTCCCCATTAGGAGTTCTGGCCAGAATTCAGCAGCTGTGGCCTGCTACACATGCAACAGTTTGCCCAGCTAACTGCTACAGACCTAACATACCTCCCAAACACCTAGAGCAGGGCATCCACAGGACAACCATACATAAAGTGTTGGTGGGGGAATTCTCAAGTGACAGGCACAAGTGTTGCAGTCTCCCCCTAGAAACATACACAGCTGATACACCAACATCAACTGCAGCAGCATGCACATCCAGATAGAAAGGATATATGACACACACATCTGCCTGTCAGCTCAATGACCCCAACACACATTGTTAAACAGTACACTGCTACAGAATCTGCAGGTCTGTTAACAATGGGCATTACCTACAGAAGGAAAGCAGCTGCCTATGGTAAACAGCTCTGAGACCTTCTTCTTGAAGACAGGCTGCCATTTCCTAGGGGACCACTACTTGACTTCTTCCACAAAGGAGTACAGTAGTATACCAGGTATGTCACTCAATTACACATGGAATTGAATGCAGATGGAGGGATGCAGTCATGGGCTATAGGAATCTCAAAAGTAGGTTTCAACAACATTTGATGTAATGACATGCTGCTGTTATTCTGCTGTTCAGCACTTATGGCCATCACATATGGCTCTGTTAGCATTGACATATATTACATCTCTGGCATCTGAGTCACCACAGCAATGGTCAGCTCACATATCACTGATACTGAAATGTCTGTTGTACAATAGTGACAGTATGTAGTGGTTGATACAGCTGGCATATCACATCATGTACTGTCAGTGAGCCCCTCCCAGTGTCTGAATGTCATACAAGCTTATTTCAAGGACTGTCCTGATGTCCACGAACATTCCTGATGTACTCGTCCTAGGTCCCTGTGTACTTCACAGCTGTATCTCATTGCCTGACACCTATGGCTAGCATACCTGGTGACTCCCTGCTGCAAGGACAGCAGGTCATAGGCAGTAGTATTGGGGAGAAGGGAGACACTGGCTCAGCCTCAGCAACAGTGGGCACATAGGGACCATACATTGTAAGGGAATGATTAAAGTAGCAGATATTAATGTTCCATTGATATGTTCCAGGAGTGTGGCATGTCACACACACATTCCCTGAACATTGGGGACAACCGTCATGTATTGTCCAGCTGCTGTGTAAAGGTCCACATTTGTCTGGCAGGGGGGTCTACATCTTCTAGGCACATGTGCACATTCTGCAGACATATGGGTACAGCATATGTTGGACACCTACCAGGAAGGCACCTCACACCAGATATGCAGTGCCCTCTGTTAATGTGTAGAACATATGTTGCTGGTATGTCCTCATGCATCTCTAGTAGCACTCACCTATTTGTTGGAAGTAGTCCGGATGACATGCTACTGTAATGTTGCCCATAGGGGACACACAACAGTCAATGTCAGTAATCAGTGTGGACACATACCAACACATTCTGTCACAGTACCAGCCCATAACTGGTATCCCTGGTACCATATGAGGTTAAGTGGCATATGGGCCTTGAGTACCCATATGTCTAGGCTGGCTGTTAGCCCAAGTGCATGCATGCCAATACCTGCTACCCCAGTCCAACAGGGACACAGGTGTTATCCCAAGGATGTATGTGGAGTTAACCGTCCATTGATGCAGGTTCAGCCTGCAATGGTGTTAACAGGTAACCTGCCTGATCTGGACAGGGTGACTATTCCACAGTAGGGTGAGTGAATGGTACACACACCCAAGCTGCCAATAAGCACAGTTGCTGTCTCACACACTGGGCTAATGGCATGTATGTGTGTGATAACACACTGGAAAATGAGTTGCACCTGTGCAGTATTCCCATCATTGTGGTTCCTGTGATTGCCTTGCATGCCACACTGAGCTCACCCCTGTGGATTATGTATGACACCGGGTAGACTGCTGACCTTATAGGCTATCATTTTATGATAGATGTTTGAGGCTCAAATATTGCCTGGTGGGGGAAACTCATTGATGTCCCCAGCTGTGGCATGTGCTGTGTGATGTGATTGATGAACAGGGAATCATAGACAAAACAGGGCCTTATTGGGGGGAATACAGGGATGTTTACTCCCCATGTTCCCTGATGGCATGCCCATATGTATGTCTTGGGCCATGTAGCAGCATTAACTTACAACAAATGCAACCTTGTAGTGATAGGTCTTGGTGCCAAGCACCTGTGTCCACAGATCCATCAAGACCAAATGCATGCCTAGGATGTATTTAGTACTGTGATAATATGTGTTGATGGCACTTTCGTCAAAGGGGTTGACAATGGATGTTGTGGTATGCAGCCTGAGTCCATGTGTCTGTTAACAGTCATCTATCTGTGTGAGACCTTCCTAGGCAGATGTCCACATCATTAGGGAATCTGGCAATTGTGCACAGCATGCAGTCATCCACAGACATGGTTGGACATAGGATAAACCTTTGGGGATGATTCGCCTATGTGGCATAGGTGGGTCATGTCTGCGCACCACTGTGATACCCCTATGGTAACATAGGATGTGATGTATACATGGAAGTGTAATATCTATAATGGGTAGGCAGTTTATGCCATCACGGGGTTTGTCTAGGTCAAGGTAAGTGGTTTGTAATGTCACCCTCCATCCCTGCATATGGTGACTGTGTCATATAGTTCAACCGAGTGTAACAGACATGATCCCTTCCTGGACAATGCCTAACTGTCCATGATGGAATGTGTGTAGTTCGCGAATGTCATGGTTAATGGGTTCCAGTATAAACTATGTCATGGCCTTGCAAAACTGCATAGTTAGGCTTCTTAGTGTATCATGTGACTGAGTGGTGTACACTACACCATACTCAGGAGGGGTGACAGTATTTGTCCATCAAACAGCTGGGACAATGGCAGTGGGCAGCCCTCCTTTGAATACAGTACCCTATGGTGTTACAAGATTATTGTTTGGGCAGTGTAGGATGCACCCTGTGATGTGGTTGCGTCCCATGGCAGATGTATACCATGACGTTCAGCTAACAGTAGTGAACAGTTCCCCACATTTAGGAAATGGGTGAGTTTGTGCAAACATCCTGATGTACTGGTGATGAAGAGAGGGAGTGGTGCCTACACCGACTGTGTCAGCCATCCAGTATGTCATACCAACAGCACTGGTATAGCTGGTGTCTATGACCACCACAAGTGAGCAGATGCAGATCCACCTTGTTCTGTTGCAGAAATATTTGCAGTAGGGGAGAGGACTGTTTGTAGTGGATGTAGACAAAGTAAGTTCATTGTGGTGCAGGTGTGCAGGATTGATCCCATTCTCACATACACACTATGGAGACATTGCTCCAGAATAGGCAACTGACCCTACTTTGTGCTGGACAGTGGTATGTAATCCCTGTTATGGACAGTATGTATTGCAGATGTCCACCAGACAGGTGTACATATTGTAACAGATGAAGGTGTATGCCTGTAGTGTATAGTATACTACATGCATCTATAGAAATGCACATATAGCACTTGTGTGTATGTGTACCTATTGCTGCCAGTCTTTGATGAGGTGTTGGGGGCTGTGTGGCTGTCCATACATCCCCCAGGAGGATGTACTACACTTTGGAGGTGTATGTATGGCTGACCGTAGCTATATGGGTATTGTGGGAGATAGTGAGTGCAAATGTGACAGCTTAATGTTAGTGTTGTCATAGATGATGACACTGTAGGCATGCTGCAGTGGTAATCTCTCTTGTGTATTGTCAACTGTACTACACCTTCATCTCATGTGGGGGTAGCCCCTGGCTGCACTGAGGTGTTTGTAATTGGACTGATGGCATCTCTCCGGGCAGTTGTGCGCTGTAATGGGTATGCCTTACAATGCATGTTACAGAAATTGAAGTGACCCAGGTTCAGGGTACAGACACAACTCCTAATACATTTGATGATGTCCATATAGGCAGAATGGGATTACTGGTCACAACAGCTGGCTGGCAGCTAGCTGTCATCTGCATAGATGTGTGATGTCAGTGGTGAACTACCCATGCAATATCCCCAATGCATCTTACTGGCTGTACAGCGTGGAGATGTTTATGTGTCTCATATTTACTGAAACATCATGTCCCATTCCATTACCGGCTTCCCCTTTATGTTCTGAATGTATGTTAGGATGTTTGACCAGGTAAGGCTGGGGTGCTCTCTGCAGCTGTGAACCATAGTGTGTGTGACTGCACAGATGTCTGCAGTTCTCAGGGTTAAGAATGCTTGCAATGAGGTCTCAGTCATGTATACACCTCTACCACTTAGCAGCATGGCCTTCGATATGTGCTGCACTGACAGTTGTATGTTTGTATTGATTACCTCACCACAATTACTAAGGGGATCACTATGAAGCTGCCAACAATCAGTGCCAGACCTATGAAGAACTGTGATGACAGATGGAGGCCATCACTTGCAGAGCATCATGGTCTGTTTATCATATCATCCCACAGTCACAGGCACTGGTACACTGGGAATATCACACAATGAAAAGCGCACATGTTAAGGCCAACCATTTCATGATTGTATTGCACCATCTGTCTGGGTGACAGTAGAATGTTGTTTAAGGCTAGGGACATACCTGCCTGGGACACATAATCAGTGTGCTCACTCCTGTCTCACTGCATACAGTCCAGGACTGTACATGTCATGCCAGGAACACCTACAGGTACTGTGACAGACTCATGACAGTACCTGTTGGTGAGAGACAGTGGTGAGTATGCAATATGGTGGAGTGTGTCACCTGCCTCAACCTTGATGCAGGTGAGGACGGTTTGCATGGTACTGTGTTTGACATGAATGGGGTGTGCTTTCCTGAAAAAGGGCAGCCTGTGTTAGACAAACATGTTTCTTCTGCAGATAATTTTGCTGTCTCATATGTGATTCTGGCCTGTTGTGCTGGTAATGCTTACAGAGTTATATTAACATATTCAGGGCAGATGTTGAAGGGCTGAGCACAACATTGCCATCTAGGCATGCCACAGCCCACCTGTGCTAAACCTGTCAGATACAGAGTGAGGTGGTATTGAATCTGGGATGTCTGTGTGCAACAGGTGTTGAAGGCCATGAATAACATTTGTGGGTGTTAACTTAGCCTTTCCACTTGCTGCTGCTGTCTGCATAGGTACATTCCAGAACGTCCATGCTGATAATGCATTGTAGTAATGACTGAGGACTTAACAGAGGGAATGCCCACCTTTTGCCTAGATGCAGTCCCTTTAGCCATGTGGTAATGTATGTACAAGCCTTTTCTGACTGTTGCCACTACTTGTTGCCTGAATGTGACAGTGTTATCCTCCTGAGTACCCAGGTCTGTCAACACTGTCTGTGTGTTAACGGCACAGCCGTTGATATGAGACATAGTGTGGCCATGTCCATGACATATGGTATGATGGTACTGTTGTCTGCATTCAGCTTGAGTCCAGGAAATTGACACCATTACATACCCACTGTATGACCCCATGGCAGTGTGTTAAAGGCAGTTTGTGTGTCTATGACAGTCAGCACACTATGTACAGTGGACACAGCCTTGGGCAGTACCTACATATATAAGTGGTGGCAGTTAGCATTCATGCCTACATACATGTGGTCATTGGGTGCAGCAGCTAATCACAGGGTCTTCACAGGTCTACATATTGCACACACATATGCAACACAGATTTGGTTTGCCATCTTATCAAATGTGGACTGTGTTACATGTCTTGCAGTACCGTGGCAGTTGCTAGGACATACCATACCCACGGGAAATACAACTGACAGGACTTCCCTGGGTTTGCTAATATTACAGCTTCTTGGAGTCACATTACCTTTGTTTATGCTATTTGTCATAACATTCAGGTGCTTACAATGTAAAATAACTGCTTTATACAACTAGTAGACAACATTAAGGTTATGTATGTTGTCCTACACTCTGGGGACCTATGTATTGCTTGATTCATTGTCATAGATGACACCTGGCTAAACATGGACTGCAGCCTGCATTGTGGAACACATGGTGGCCATACCTCTCTCCTCTAGATAATTTTGCAAAATGTCCTGATGTTTGCACATACGTTTGTTCCATTCCCCATGACATTGTGGTTTTGCGGCACATATGTGGCAAAACATGACAGAGTAACATTAAAGAATGATGATGTATATTGTCAGGTCAGAACACATAACCTTCAGGGAATGCATGCCAATGCACAACCTGCTTTGCTGTCTACTTTTTTATGAGTGTCACAGCAATATGTTAAGATTGAGCCTAATATCTGGCCTTTGTCCAACCCTCCTGTATAGCTTTATCCAGGTGTCCTTCTATGATGGTTTGAGAGGTATGCTGGTGGCCCTAACACAGTCACATCACTGCAGGGGGTATACATACATACACACACACACACCAACCATGTACTACCATTGTTGGGAGTACAATCCCTACCTGGCTAGTTTTACCTGTGTTGTTGCTAGGGTCTATAGTAAATTGTCAACAGCTCACAATGTCGACTCTGAAATGTTCGACACCAAAATGTCAAACTACGAAAGTAACGAATGGCCACATAACTGATTTCTTTCTAATGGAAAGAAATCTGTTGGCCATTCCCTGAAACCTGGCATTTCCCTAAGTGTAGTGCAGTCTCGGAGTTGGAATATTTAGTAAGGGGGGTGTGGGGTTATTGTTTGGCCAACCAATTTCTTTCTGTTGGAAAGAAATTGGTTATGTGGCCATTCGCTATTTTCGTAGTTCAACATTTTGGTGTTGAACATTTCATAGTCGACATTGTGAGCTGTTGACAATTTAATATAGATCCTTGTTGCTATATACATGACACAAGTGCCACAGAGCCAATATAGTGTAGGTGTGTCTTCCACTACTATTTAGCTAGTTAACATATGCAGGTGGTGTAAGGATTGCCACTGGGGGTTTGACAGGCCCTAATAATGTTAGAACCATCTCAATCACACACACCATGCTGCATGTGGACATACATTGAAACACACATTAACACAGAGTGGGCACTTTTGTGTTTAGAAGACCTACCTATCTAGTTACCTACACTACATACCGGTACATAGGTATTGCATGTGCAACAGTGGTATTGATTTATAAAATGTGTAACTTCACTTCTAAGGTGGATGACATCTGTAGGCCCTGAATAGGTTGCCAATAGGAGAGCTAACAGTATGGAACAGGCACACTAAATAGTATAACCATCTCACACACACACACACACACACACACACACACACACACACACACACACACACACACACACACACACACACACACACACACTCACACACACACACACACACACACACACACACACACACACACACACACACACACACATGACAGCCATGCTGCTACAGGGGATATACATACACAAACACATACACTCACACAGTTGGCAGTATTCAGATTATAATCCCTACCTATCTAGTTGTCTGTGCTATATTGTTACATGCCAATCTCATGTGCCATGGTGATTATCTGCTGGAAACATACCTCACAACATCATACACCAATTAACCTGGACAAAGCCTTCACGAGATATGGGATACACTCACAAAATATAGGGACATTTTTCACATATTTCTCTTACATACCTAGACAACTGATAGGGTAACAGGTTTTGCATCAGCATGACCTTTTAGTAGGGTATGACATATGAAATGCATATGTCTCAATATTTCTGATGTCAACCTTCAATTATATGACAATGATTTGACAGAAAACCCCTTTTGTATGAGACATGGACCACATATATGTGGCAAACATCTGGTCATTCTGCAATAAGTTGTACAGTGAAGTGGTACGGCCTGCAGAGTTTAAAATGGTGCATCTAAGGTGGATGACATCAACAGGCCCTGTGATGTAATGCCATGGGGAGGGGATTAACAGGCCTCCAAACAGTATAACAACCCCCCACATGAATTATGCATCACACACAGACACACACACACACACACACACACACACACACACACCTATATATCACACACACACACCTATATATATATATATATATATATATATATATATATATCTATATATATATATATATATATATATATATATCTATATATATATATATATATATATATATATATACAGTCTTACAGTTGCCAATATGAGGATTCAAACCTCTACTTTGCTAGTTGTATACATAATAGTGTTATGTACATATTACAAGTGCCATGGAGGTTAAATGGCTGAAGAGTGTCCAAAGGTGCTTCTATGGTGAATGACATCAGCAGCCCTTGCAAAGTAGAGCAATGGGGGATACTGGGTGGAGCAGGCCTCAAAATGGTATAACCTACAATTTCAGATGCAGACACACACACAGTTGCCAGTACTGAGATTAGAACCCCTACCTATTTGGTTGTATGTACTATAGGGCTACATACATATCGCATGAACCACAAAGCTTATATGATTGAAGAGTGTCCAAAGGTGCTTCTAACGTGAATGACAACAGTAGCCCTTGTAAAGTGAGGCAATGGGTGGTTTACCAGGTGTAAACAGGCCTCAAAATGGTATAATATGCAAACACACACACACACACACACACACACACACACACACACACACACACACACACAAACTCAGTTGCCAGTACTGATATTAGAACCCCTACCTATCTAATTTCATGTACTAAACTGCTATGTACTTATTGCATGCACCTCTAGCCTTATACATTTATAGAGTGTCTGCCACTGCTGTTGCGGTGGATGATGTCAGTAGCTGCTGACAGACTGGCCACTATTCTGGAGGACACTGGTATCAGGACCATTAAATGGGTGACCATTATACAGACATAGGCCTGTTTGGTGTCTGTATACAGATGTAAATGTGAATGACACAGAAACACCCACAAGGAGGGTGATGTGAAATTACAACCCATACATCACTAATATTACACAGTGGAGCTCACCAAAGTACTTGAACATGTCACTGCTTACAATTGTGCAAATGTCTCCACCAGTACATCACTGCATGGCTTTCAGAGTGTCTGTCTCTCTCTCTCTCTTACTCTGCCTCTTTCATTCTCTCTGTGTGTGTCTATCTCTCTCTCTCCATGTCCCTGCCTGTCTATATTTTATATATATGTATATGTTACCTATATATATATATATATATATATATATATATATATATATATATATATAGTTCCCTATCAGAATCCTGAAACACTATAAGCCTGAAAGTCAAAATCCTGAAAACTAATGACTGAAAATGCAAAATCTCGAAAATGCAAAATCCCGAAAGTCAAAATCCTGAAAACACAAAATGGACATGCTGACGTCACTGTGGCTTTGCTATTGTTAGCCCTGTGGTGTTAGGTCATGCGTTGGGTCCAGGTAAGTGTGGATGGTTTTATGTTAGGGTTAGGTATAAGTGAGTTAGGGTTAGAGGTTAGGCATGTATGCAATAGTGACAAATATTGGGGTTAGGGGCGGTTTAAGTGAGTTAGGGTTAGGGCGCGGGTCAGGTGAGTGTGCGATAGTGATGGACCTTAGGGTTAGGGTCAGGGTCAGTTGGTAGATATTAGTGTCTTTATAGTGACATATTAGCATTATTTGTGTTTTCAGGATTTTGACTTTCGGGATTTTGCATTTTCGGGATTTTGCATTTTCAGTCATTAGTTTTCAGGATTTTGACTTTCAGGCTTATAGTGTTTCAGGATTCTGATAGGGAACCATATATATATATATATATATGTATGCATGTATGTATGTGACACTTCACAGATGCAGATATATCTTATATGTGCCACATACTGATAGATGAGGGTAATACTGTGTGATAGGGGTGGAGAGAGACAGATAACATGTACAGAGCTGCCTGTATATGAAGGCATATATGGATAACACAATTCTATAGTGGGATGTGTGTTCAGACATGGGGTGAAATTGTCTAAGTGTAGGAGCATGCCCAGTATGAACTTCAGTACTAACAGTGGGATTCCCAGACATGGGCTGAAATTGTCTAAGTGTAGGAACATGCCCAGTATGATCTTCAATAGTAACAGTGGTACTCCATTCCAGAGCTACCTGTACTCTGGTCCAGACTTTTGTGTGCTACAGCCAAGTGGCTGATGAACCTGTGTAAATAGTCCAGAAACTCTAGTGATATAGGGGTTTAGGGATCTCCTGGCTGTGTGCTATCCTTATTGAGTCATATCCTGGGGTGGGTACAGAGTGCATTGGACTGAGCAAAGTTTTCCATAATATGTGTGGTATGTTCTACATAGCACTGTGATTTCCTGGTATGTCAGTGGCAGATTGGTCTAGATTAATGTGAGGAACCACTGACAAACATTTATTTCCTGACTCCATACAGTGCAGGGAACCTATGGTACTGTGCAAATTGTTCTAGTATGCACAATTTACGTTTGCGTGGTCATTGATTTCCCTCCCCCTTATATGTGTCTCTTGGTCCTTGTGTACTGCAGTCACATGCTTTGTCCACACTTGCTGCTGTTATGTATTTGTAGTTATGGTGTGACTGGGGTAGAAGTCATAACATTACACACAGGGTTATGGACTTCACATCTCTGACTGTACGTGTTTAGCAAGTTGCACATCATTGTGCCCCATACATCTGCTGTGGGCCTCAGAAGCTTTGTGTTGCACTGTTACTATAAGGCTACATGTTGGCCATATCTGCCAAACTCTTACAGACACACATCTGGACAGGCACATAGATGACAGTTGTACACAGGCCCAGACATGGGGACAAGGTTCTTAATATTTCTCCTCCAAATGTAGAAAGTTGGTAGAAAGTTTTTGTATTAGCTTTCTTTTTCTTATGGGTATGAGGTCTGCATCTCAACTGTCTGTCACTGATGTTTTCACATCAACCAATTTTGTGTACAGATAGTTTGCCAGGGAAATGCAAAGTTATGACAAGCAGAACATTTATAGGAGGCATAGGTGTGGGCATTCTGTGAATCCCTGTAATTCCAGGGGTATGGCTGGTGCCCACTGACTTGTCTGTACTGACACAGTAACATGGCAGCCTTTATATCCTGGCAGTACACTGACCTGTCCCATCCTGGTGTTGTACTAGCACCATGTACATTACTCAGAGCTGTGTACTGTCCGTATGTATAGCTCCTGTCCCTCCACCATCCAGCTTTCCTGCAGTAACATATATTTCTTCTGGACAGTCTGTATAACTACTACTGTAGGTGTAGCTGACATGCAGATTTGTTGCCACGGGCAGTCTGGAACCATGGATCCTGACAATCACAGTCCTATAGTTAGACCAGTAGGTCACAACAACCACCAGTAAGTGTTGTGTACATCCTGATACTATTAACCAAAAACATACAGAGCGCATTGATCCCCGCATATTGTAGAACTGGAAAAAGGTATCAAGTTGGTTGTTGACAGGCCTGGGAATGTGTGGTCTGCTGCTATTACCTTACAAACATACATGTTACTGGAGTTCTATTTGAATACAGGTGTGTTGAGGGAGTCATACCGCACAACTGTACACATCTTTACTGACTGTCTAAAAACATGTGGTTGTGTGGCAAATATTAGTAAAATCATTTAAAGCTGAAGTTAGAAAGTTATGATAGCCATTTGAGTTTCCAACTTCTTGCCTGCACTACAGAGAAGTCATGCTATTGTAACAGCTGTTATTGCATCATCTTTTGATGCTTGTAAGAGCAATCTTTATGGCATGTGCCTGTCTTTGAACATTTACCACATATTTCTTAAAAGCTTTGTACAGCTTTCCTGCTTTTGCAGGTTTAGACCTATGTATGGGACTCCAACACAGACATCTATGCATTTGTCCTATGACCCCGCTGTTTGTAAGTCCCTCACATAGTGCAGGGGATTTTTCTGGCACAGGGCCTAATGCATATTGTGTGGCAGGTAGAGCTTGGCAGTGTGTGCCTGTTGTCCCGCATAGCTGTCCATTGTCTGCTGCTATCCCAGTAACCCACTCCATTCCCATGCATACATGCAGCAAAACCATACATATGCTAGCACCGTGTACTATGCCATTCATTTATTGTTAAGAAGGGTGACTTACCTTTGGCAGCAGCAGTTGTGAGGATAGTACTTCAGGGCTGATTCTGTCAGATGCACACCGTACACTACCTGGGTGTGTGTCCCTTCCTTGTCAGGTTCCTGCCGCAGCTTTTTCCGTAGGATCATATTGTGTAGCATGACACATACTATGAACATGTGTGGCTGGACAGTACTGCAGGGATCCACCTATGTCAAGGCAGCGGAACTGTGATTTGAGCATCCCAAACACATGCTCTATGATGTTCCTAGTTTGTGCGTGTGCCCATTATGGTGCCCATTATGGTGTTCTTCAGTGTGTGTGTGTGTGTGCAATTATGATTGGTGTCATCATCCACAGTTCAAGTGTGTAGCCAGCATCCCCCCATGAGATGCCCGTATGTGATGTCCCTCCTGGCAAATGCCTGGTACTGCTGTGAGGCATGCCAGATGTGAGAGTTGTGATAACTACCAGGGCTGCCAGCACACACATTGATGATAATGCCCTGGCCATTGCACATGACCTGGAAGTTGATGGAGTGATAGCCCTTGCAGTTGACATAAACTCTACCATCTTCACTGGGTGGTGCTTTGATGTGGACATGGGTGCAGTCTATGGCACCCAGTACCTCTGGGTAGTTTGCTACATGGTGAAAGAGGTGCATATTGCTGGTCCTCTCTTCAGGGGTGCTGGAGAAATAAATGTGCTCACTGGCATGTGTTAGCATGAAATCCATGAACTGGTGGAGTACCCTTGATGCGGATGCCTGCGAGAACCCCATGATGTCCCCAGTAGGTCTTTGAAAAGTACCTATAGCTAGTATTCTTAAGGCTGCACATACCTTAGTTTTGGCTCTGGGTCTCAGGTGAGGGCGGCAGAGCTCAGTGAGTTGCTGAAGTATGTCCCTCTACATCGTGTAGTGCTCTACTATCTCCAGCTCATGTAGCCCCTGAAAGGTTATGCTGGGCCTGAACACTCTTCTCCTCCTCAGTCTGGGCTGGTTGTCAGTATCATTGTCATCACCACCCTCACTCTGCAGGACATACAGATGTAGCAAAGCAGCAGCAGCCCCTATCATTTTGTCTGTTCAAATTCTCAAGTGTGTACTCCAATGGTGCTGTGTATGTGGGAAAATCAGATTGATGGGTGTTTGCATACTTTATACCGGTGTGCTGCAGATGCTGCCTGTGTGATTGGCTGACTATGATGCAGTCCACCTGCCAGCTACAATATTGAGAGGTTTGAATGTGCCACTGTGTGTGGCAGAGGCCTTATTGGTCTTTTATAGTTGATTGTCTTTTATCTGCTATTTCCTTTTTTCCCATTTCCTTCAGTTTTGAGCCTTTAAAACTGTTGCACCTAGTGTGAACATTGCTGAGTAGAAAGAGCCCTCCCCTGGACGCAAACATGCTCAGCATTTCTGAAACCAGGTAAGCATAGCTAAGCAGCCTCAGACATACACCCTTGCTAAGCTGCACTTAGCTATTTTCAGAAATGCTGAGCAGTGCTTAGCAGTACACAAATCCACTTAGCTGGGCTGAATGCTGCTTAAAATTAAACTTCTAAGAAATGCTCAAACCAGCTAGGCACAGCTAAGCACTGCTAAGCATTGCGCAGTTTTTATTTGCATAAATGTATGAATTGTACATTAATTACTCATTACTGACATATTATTAAGTGTATATGTTTTACATTACATGCCGTTCCCCTATGTGCTTTGATTACATTAACTTGGGGTGTGACTGTACTGTATGGGATACTTCTGTTTACATGGGTGAGTTCACATCATATACCCACTGACACTGGAAAGTTGGACCAGCTACACTACTCTGCTTAACAAATATCAATTACTACATCATTAAATAAAAATAAATTTATTTAACAATGCTTTCCTGTGTAAAAGCTAAATGGCTTGTCTTGGTATTCAAACAGTGAACTACAGCATGCAAAGCCAGAACTCTAAACACTATGCTAAATCACCAGTGAAGATTTCAGCTATACATTTCTATATAGCTCTTTCATGATACAAATACAGTGGAAAAAATACAATCATTTTAAATATATGTATCAAAATCTGTAATTCTATCAACTTTCTAAGTTTGTAAGGGCAATATTTAAAACTATCCCTATTTCAGGCCTATTGCTCATTTTTATTACTATGTTTTTCCGGACTTCTTGATCTAAGAGGTTCAGAGGTGTATGTCTGAGGACACTATTTTAATGTAAAGTGCCGTATGTCACTTTCACAATGCAGGGGGTGTGTTACAGTTCTTGTCACACACCTCCTGTATTACATTACATTCACAGATCCTCTTTTCAGTGTCCATGGACACGGAAGGGTTTATATGTTCCAATGTGTTTACACCAAGCATGACACACCCCCTATTTGTGTCATCTGCATCTTCTGCCTACACCACCACATTATAGCCCCTACATGGTTAGGTGCCTGCAGACATAGTGGCCCATTTTTCTATTCAGTATACTTAGCTAATTTGCATGCACCTAATTACCTATTCCCTAGTTACAGCACTACATGACAGCCTATGTCCTTAGCAAGCACTGTTACATGCCATTGTTATGAGTCTGCATGCAGGCCAGTATAATGTAAAAAATGATTTTAACATTTATATTGCCTTTGTAATATATTTTTTTTATTTTTTGCAGGATCACATGTTTAAGAGCAGCTGCGCTCTGTTTAAACAGCCCATATCTGCTAATAAAAACACTTTGGATTTTAACACATTTGCACCACTTTGGCATGCCAATGACCATAGTTTTGGCCATTGGCATGCCTAATGAACATAATACATGCTTTACTTTAAGTTGTCATAGTCCCGTTTTTATTTTTGCAGTCATGTATGCGGTTACTATCCACATACATTTCTGCTGCAGAAACGGCTCCTACACAGATGCCTGTCTGGTTGCTGGATCACAAATTCACTTCATTTGCATGATTTTCACCAGCAAATTAGGTGATTTTCATTATTCCATGGAATCCATGCCAGAATAGTGCTGGGAGGCTTGTGCACACCCCCAGCACTGTTAACTGGATCACAAAGGCTCCAAACTCCATTTTTGAGCTGTGACACTATGCTTGCATGGAGATTAGCTCTGTGTAAGCTTTACTGAATCTAGGAGAGAGTTTATGAAATAATCTATGCTGCAAGTAATTGCTTAGCAGTTTTGGAAGGAATAGCTTCAAAGAAGATTGACAGGTTGTCAATGAAACTGCAGAAGGGAAGGCCTGCAGTAGCCATAGGGGTATCTGTGAACATTTTTAAGTGGATGGGCACTGCACATACTCTGTTGCTTTTGACTGAGAAGATGAGGACTGAGCAACTTAGAAGAGTTTAATTTTGTAAAGGTTTTTCTGGATGCAGTGAATTTTACAGATTTCTAGAAATGTTTAGGTTGACTAATGTGGGATAGTTGGACAGACCAAAAATAATCAACATTGGCATCACTGTATTCTGTTTTGCTTTTAATTGCAGGTAATGTTGGTGTCCATTAGAATTATTTGGATTACTTTTTTTTGCAAAATTTCAAAGTTTCATTCCTTTCTTTAATTAGTTGATATCAGTTATCCAGGAGATATTGTAGTTTTTGAGTCTAACCTGTTTTTAGGAACATTTTATGTTGAATAGCAGTGAGTAGATTATAAAATGTAAGTGAGGGTGAGTTGGGGCCAGTGAAGACATTGCCTAAAGTCCAGTTGATATAATATAACAACATTTGTTTTACAGTTGTAGCAGAAGATTCAGGTGGAACTAGTGGGATGGGTGGTTGGTGGACGTTTAGGTGCCATGAGAGTCCAGTAAGACAGCAGAAGAGAAAGGGTATTCAAAGTGGTGGTAATGTAGTAATGTGGGAATGCATTCATGATGCCAAACATTCAAAATGCCAAATGGCATTACCCTGAAGTCAAAAGGCTGAAACTGACATTGCCAAAAAACTCATCTGATGTTCTGTGCAGAAGGTAAGCATCCCTGCTATACAGTGGTCTCACTGGCATTTTCAGTTCAGTCCTTCTGTATTTGGAATAATGCCGTTTGACATTTAGGCCATTCATCATTGTGAATCTATCCTGTAATGTGCTGCAGATTATTAGGAATGCTAGTAAAGAGAACATAAACAACTAAGGATTTGTAAGAGTTTGGATGAAGGTTGAGTCAATTAGCAGTCATTTAAGTATGCTTATGAATTGAGGGAGAAAATGTTGAAGAGAGGACTTATTCCTGCCTTCAAAACTGAATGTCTAAAATTGTCTTCAATCATAGTGCAGCCAGCAATAGTACATTAGGACAAAGGCTCCAACAAACTGCCAACAACTTGTAGACACAGTTGTTCTGCAATAAACTTAAATATTAAAAGGACCAAATGATATTCTTTGGCACTCCACAAAAACTAAACAATTTGCCTTCCCTTTTCCCCCACCTATTATACAAATATGTATGTATGTATGTATATATATATATATATATATATATATATATATATACAGAGAGAGAGAGAGCAAAAGAGAGATAGCTTGTCTTCTTCAAGTTTCTATAGATAATTTTTCATCCCAGCATATGGATATCACTGCATATCATCACCTTAAAAACAAAAAAACAATTTAACTTTCTTTGAATGTGACAGAATATTTCCTCTTTCCTAATGGAAGAATGACCATTGACAAAGATAACCTATAACTTCAATTAGAATACATCTTGCTTCTAAATGCCCTTACATCTATGAAAATCTTCAAATACTACCAGGTTCTCTCCAATAAGACAAAACTCCTATTACTTTTACTGAAATGTAGCATCCCTGTATATGTCTCTGATAGGCATTACCCCGTATCAACATTGCTCAGTACTTCTAAGACCATATCCTGTCTATTTGAGTGCCATGGCTGTGAGACTCTCTCCCTACAGAAATCCATAAACTACTCACTTACAAAAAGTTCAGAGAAACATTGCTAACTTTTCAAGATCAAAAAGCAACAAACACCTCATCCAGTCGTCCTCTAGTATGATAAAGCAGTTCAACTATTTCTTCTTTTTAACCACATTCAGCATCACTCCTACTTCCTATTAATACTGCTTGATAAAACCACTTTCATTAACTTCTCCCCTACTAACCATAAAATGTGTCATATAACTCCTAATGCTACATATTATACACTGCATCACCTTACTAATCTCGATATATTATCAACATTAGGCATTTAACTCATTCTGTAAATATGCAGATATTTGCAGTCTGCTCACAGACTGGTATTTCAAACCAATAACTTGTTGTATCTTCATATCATTTGCAAAGTGGTAATATATCTTCCATTCCTGCTGTCTTGCTGCATTAATACTGAACTTCTGATTTAGAATTTTGTTACAGTTCCAGGACTGTGACTGAATGGGTCCCATTTTGGATCAATCTACTAACCAGTTAATAAACTGAAAGAATGAACAGACAAAACCAATAAATAATAACAGTATTTTATTAGTTGTAAAAAACAATGTTCATCATACCTTCGTAAATTCTCATTGTAGTAGTAATAGTGCATTATCAAAAAAAAAAAAGAAAACTGTTATGTTTGCTTTTGTGATCGGTGATGTAATGTGCAGCATACATCTTCCATGAGAATTGTTCTTGATTATCTGTGACTGACTATATTAATTTTATATAGTTATAGACATATATATATATCTCTATAACTGTATAAAGTTTCAATTTACAGATAGATCTACTAACTATATTATGAACACATTAATTTATAGATGTATTATAATAAACACTATGACAACTGGTGATAAATAGAAAATAATTCTATTCCTCACCTTTGTGTATTCTGCATAAATGATACCAAATTGGTAAATTATTAGCAAATGTGCCTTATTGGATCATGAAGACATTTATAAGCATATTTCTGGTAAAAAATGGTTAAAGTTGCAAACCGTATGAAGCAAAGCAAATACCATGGATTTTATTTTAGACAACTACACCTGAGTTGAAATTGGCAAAACTACACAGTCATTGTGTTTATAAAATTAGCAATACAAGAACTGAATACAGCAACAGAAACATTTTCTTTCAGTTTAATTAGGGAAATCCTAACAGGTAGAGCATATTAAGTTAGAACTCTAGAATGGCACTGAATAACCCTCCTTTCCACATAAGGAAATAAAAGTGTAGTTCTATTCTAGTCCCATTATTACTCACGGTGTATATACTTCTGTCAGGAGCTCTAGTGAGGGAAAGGGGTTTAGTATACCATATTTATGCAAATGACACTCCAATATATTTCTCTTTTCCCAGGAAGAGATGGTGTGCATTATTTCCTTGACTTAGAATTAGACTTTGACATAGAAATTATGTGTGCATGTCTGAAAGAAAATCATTTAAAACTGAACACAGCTAAGATGAGACAAATGCTGCTCATGCAACTCTGAGAGATTGCTCAGTCTCTCCCTTATCAAATTTTATTTTATAAAGATGAAATGGACTGCAGTTTGTGCAAACGGTGTTGAATTTCAAGATTGTTCTTGACTGTCAGGACCAGGTGTCAGGAACAGTTATTTCTTCTTATTTCCATATGAGAAATATATCCTATATTAAGCATCCAGTACCTCATTGTGATCTGTCAGTGGCTGCTAATGCAAAGATCTGATGCAATGCACTTTACCTGTGACTTCCTAACACTGAGTTGGACTGTTTATAGATGGTGCACTATTCAGCCTTAAGATTACTTACTGCTATTTTCTGTTATCAGCATATTACACCAATTGTGTGCAGCCTACATTGGCTTCCAGTCCATTTTAGGAATATGTTTAAGGTCCTTGTGTTAATTTACTTTTCTATTCATGATGTGGGTCTTTGCTATTTGAAAGAGCTTATTTAGTCCTACTGCCCATTGTGGGTTCTGCGTTCATCTGCCAAGGAGCTGCTGGCAGTTCCATAGGTGAATTTGGAATCCTCTGGAATTTGTTCCTTTTACTATCAAGCATTATACCCATGGGATTTGCAGCTTCAGTGCCTAAGGGAGTAACCCACTCTAGCTGGTTTCAGGCAGGGTTTAAAATCTTATTTGTTTTATTTAGCTTATAGTGATCTTAGATGATGTTTTTGTTTGTTGTTTCCACATTTGTTAATTTTTATTTGATTTTGTATTAGTATTTGGACTTGAAGTATTCAAGGTAAGAATGACCCAATGCTGTGCTTGCTATTTAACATATAAATGTGTAGGTATTATTATTATTATTACTATTATTATTATTAATTAGCAGTAATCAATGTTTGTAATGCTTTGTTTATCCATAGCTTGCATACTCTGGCCATGAAGATGAAAGACTAAAACAAAACGTCAGTTGAGGGTAAACCAAGCATCACCCACACCCAAATACGGATTACTTCTGAATTATACAATTATTTCTCACTCTACTGTAAGTAGAGTGGGGAGAAAGATTGTTGCTCTCTAGATAGTACCTGATGTTCTTGCCTGTGTGGATGTTGAAAATCGGTCTTGGATGGAGTATCTTGCTCAGGGTGTTGTTCTCAACGATGATGCACCAATTGTCAGTTATGGCCATTTTCAGCTCATGATAGTCTGTTGTGTAAGTAAAGGTCATACTGAAATTCCATTTGTTGTTTTCTTTCTGCTGTATAATTCTTTGGATATGCTGAGCATTCATGTTGCTGGTGTTGAGTATGTACTCATTGTTATGCTTGCTTTTAATGATGGTGTCAAAAATTTGATGGATCAGCCTTTTACTAGAGCCTCTAGCAAGAAAATATTTCTCCAGATTAATGATACTTTTTTTTTTGTAAAAACCGAAATGTTAAAAATAACACAGGCTTATCCAAAACCTTGTTTTTAACAATTAAGTAACATCATCTTCCATCTGAATTAGAATTATAGTAAGTTATTGAATCTTTAAAATATTTTTTAATTATAATGGCAATGCATGAGCTGTTTGCTTTGTGACTTGGCTTTATAATGGTATTAATCCATCTTTTTTGTGTAATTTGAGACCACTGATTAGATGTTATATTTGTCTCCCATACAAATATAACTTCAGCATTTGATTTTTAAAAGAAATGGAAAAACAACTTCCTCTTTTTAATTATTTGGAGTCCTTTAACATTCCATAAGTTAACTACCCACATTTAGAGTTTTTGTAATTCCTAGGTTGGAATGCATTTAAAATAGACTTGTCATATAGTATCAAAACATTCATTAGGGTAATATTTAACAGTGTAGGCAGGTGGCATTTAACTCTGCCTGACAAACAAATCCATGCCTAACCACAACTATCAAACACCAGGAAGAGATGTAGGCAAAGTCAAGCAAGGGGTATGAAGTAAAATGTAGCTTAGAATAATGCTTTGTTATGTGTTCCTTATATCGGTACATATATGCAGTATAGAAGCTGATAAAATATTTCTCCATTTGGGATAAGTAAGAACAAAACTGTCCTAAAAAACTAACTTTTCCAACACACAGCTACTGTGTTATAGCCATATCATACTATAAAATAAAATAGAATAGGAGGTGCCTTTGTTAGGAATCATACATCAAGATTTTTAAACATAGTATTAATAGGTCCTGTAAATTGCAAAAAAAAAAAAACAGTTATCCTTCGGGTTCAGACAACATTTTTTTCATTATCTATGAGTGAAATAAAGTTTTTATAAAATGTATATTACTTCCTTTGTTAACAGTCATTCACCTGGATTGTTAACAAGGAATGACATATGACCACATTTCTGACTAGGAGACTGAGCTGCATAAAAATGAAATGGTTCTTGACGTAAAATAAAAAGGAAAGGGGAAAAAACTCCCCTTTCATTGAAAATTATAGTCCAGGTACAGTCCAATGACTCCCAAGCTCAAGGCAGAAAGGTTGCTAAGATGTATATGTAAAAAAAACATTGCAAACTTACTTGTTAAGTTCTCTACATTAAGTTGGGAGGCATCAAGAAAACAGGTTAGCATTAACCTGTTGAAGTGGAGATTGCATGTTTAAATCTCACTAATTTGAATACACAAGTTGGGGAATAATTGAAAGCACTATTAAAAATCTGTTTAGCTTCTTCAATAATCCAATAGCATATTTGATACCCTTATGCTGGAAAATCTGGGTCACTGGATACTTTATTTGGAATTTTATTTTTTCTTCCAATGGCTTGATGAATTCTTTCAGTAATGATTTGGTTAGCTTCTGTCTGGTTGCCCAAAAGGGCTCCAAAGCTTTGTTGCAGGGTTTCTAATAAATTAGATTGTTCATACGTCTCTGAAAGCCCACGTTCAAAGATATTATTATGCCTACTTCTTGCCTCTAGGTCCAACAGCTTACTTTGGATGTCTTGCATGGTAAAGGTATTAGACTGGCAGTCATTTTGAAGATTATCAGTCTTGATGTCATTTTCAGTGATTTTTGCTTCCATCCTTTCTAATCTTTTGGCAATTTGATTTATTGTAACACCAAGTGCCTTTACCTGCTCAGAAAGTTGTTGGACGGCCAACTGTAGTGGTTGAAATGATTATTTCAAGTCCTTAAGAGCAAAATGTTGGTCCAGTTTGGTATTAATGGATGATCTCTTGTCTTCTTGTTGTTTTGAAGTTCTAGGACTCTTAGAAGTAGTTTCCTTCTTAGGCATTGAAATTGCTGACAGTTTGGATTTGGAAGTCTGCATCTCCATTTGCTCTGTCTATACTAACCTTTTCAGTTATAGAAGGATCAGTTTTAAAATTATATATAATTCTGTTTAGTTTACTTCTTCCTTTTGACTGCTTAATTTCCACTTTACTGTACAATCTTATGCACTTTGTCGTCTGGTATTCTGAACTCATTTGGTCTTTTTCACTCCTATAGGTCTCAAATCCAAGCTTGGATCTGCATGAGTCAGGCAGCTGCTCGTAGGTACATTTATTAACTACAAAAAATCTTAATCACTGACTAAAATGCACTTAGAGGATGGATTTACAATTTGAACGTAAGGAAAAAACTATTTGGCAATACAAAGCTGTGTGAAAATGGTGCTTACAGGTCAGTTGCCATCTTGATCCCTATCAAGGTGGAAAAAATATTTACAGGAAGGAAGGAAAAATGAAACGTTGGCTTGCTTTGAACATTCATTCTTTACATACTTCATTTTCAAAACATCTATCAGGAATCTAGCAACAGCTTAGCATACCTCATAAAGTAGTAAAATGTTGACTGCACTGTTAAGCAAATCACATACCAGAAACTTTATGCTCTGATGTGTAGTTACCTTTACATGACAATAAGTTAAATGTACTTCCAAGACAGGAACAGCAGGGCTCAGTTTATCTGTCTTATTATACAGAAATATGAATCATTGGCTGGTTCATTTTAAAACAAATGTATTTTACTTGCTCTCCAGCAAAAATTCAACATTCTAACAGCCATGGTTTCTGTAAAAAGGTAGCATGCATTTTTGACACTCGGTTCAGTAACTCAAAAACAGGGGTAATGTATAATTATCAACCTTGGGATGGGTAAGGCCGATCTATAACAAAATGGGACAGGTTATTTTGAGCGCAAAATTGGAAACTGGCTAGACTTAAAATGGCTAGCAAGGGCAGCTAGCCTAGTGCTTACCTATGTACCTATAAATACACTGGCATTCATATTTTGTTTTCACTGTAGTGAAAACCAGAAGTAATAAGGAATATGTACATCCATAAAACCAGAATGTGAAGCTGGAAGCTATTTTTGCTACAACAGTATCAAATATTCTGATCTGTGTATTCAGAAAAATATGATTTGAAGAGAGAGATACATATATATGAATTTCCATTCCCTGTCTTGCTTCATTTTTATCAGCTGGAATTATCTTGTTGTCAACACCATGTATAGGAAACATAAAGCTATTTGAATAACTTGTTTATGCTGTCATATCTATGGCAGTTTTAGATGCAGTGAGAGGAAAGCCTTCCTACACATTGATAAGATGACCAATCTTTGGCACAAAAAAATGATTATGGGTAAATATACTGCAGACAGTGTTTTCACTGAACAATGCCTTTTGCTTTCTTTTCTTAAGCAGCTTTAAGCTGACAGATTGACAGTAACACATATACTTGCATTCACTGAGAGTTTCTTCTTTTCCTTTTATCATCTGTATGCCTACTTCTACATAGCTGTGAAACAATAAACTTCACATTGTGAAGAGTAAGGTACTGTTTTTCCAAAAGCAGAAAGAAGAATTCAGGCACACTGCTAATCTTAAGATATATCACTTTCCAATTGAATCACTGTGTAGTCCTTTGCCCACATATCCATATAATCGTCTGTTTTGAGAGCTGTGATAGGTTATTAAATATGTGGGCTCTAATGTCCAAGTAAATTGTATTTCTTGAGAACAAGTGTGATAAATGACCTTCACAACATTACATCTGTCAATGACATACAGGTTATCTAAATTGAATGAGCTTGCCTGCTCACTTTTATTTCTCAGCGTACAAAAAACTGTCACTGAACGACATAAACAACTGCTTCACACCAACAAACTTCATTTTTCTTTTCATTTTTTTCAAGGCTCTTTATTGAGGTTTTTGAGGCTGTGGTATCATATTACTTTTATTATTGGCTCCATATCATTGTACAGACCATAAAATAAAAATAACTTGTCACACAAGTAATTTATTTACAGCTATACCTGTAGTGATTGAAAATGTAACATAACATGTTAGGATTATATTTAACTGCTAATTTATTTGCATTTCTTTGGAATGCAGTACATTCCCTGAATTAATTCTTAGATAACGCAAATAGTTTATGACTTTAAAAATAACTTCAAATAGAAGTATGTGACATCCATTATTGTCTTACTTACATAGAACAACACTACTGAATACTTGCACATTTAAAAGAGGAAATGCATTTTTGTTTTAAACTGACTTTACAAGGCATGGAACTACAGGAGTATGTATGACTTCCATACCTGTCAATTGTCCAAAGTTTCATAGAATGCTCAGATTCTGCGTCATATGTTGGTCTGCTCCTCATAAAATTTGTGATTTTTTTGGATTTCTGTGGCAAATAAGTGAGGATTGAATTCACTAAATAATGTCAGGCATTTGAGTTTCAGACTTCATATCCTTCAGAAAAATGCATGATAATACAAGACGTTTTATTCCAGTGACTTTTTAAGTTTATAAGAGAAATATTTAGAATTTGTCCCTATTTTTATAGCTTTGCCCCCCATTATTTCTAGCTTTGTCCAATTTTTTTGTGTTAAGAGATTGAGAGCTATGATGACCTCATAAGCACACATGCAACATACATGCATTTACATAGATAAGCATAAACTCACTTTTGCACTGATACACATGTATGCCAGCTACCTGTATCAAAGTTCCTGTGAACAAGTAGGTCCTTCATTATTTTAAACAAATCTACTGTATTAATATAGATTCAGAGTACATCCATTTTTATCCATTTTCACATAGGATTAATACTTAATTTCATATGAAATGAATCAATAATTTCTGTACTCCTCTGGTGTAGTACAGTGCCCAATAACATTTTTCTCTGTTGATCAAATCAGATCAGAATTTGTGATGCATACATGTAATCAGACACATTTCCACTGTGATACATTGATGTTGAGGTTTATTACAGAAAGTGACTTTTTTCTTATTTTGCTGTAATACACATACATTAAATTATCTGAGGAGGAAATACTTTTAGACATGGCTCGCATCACCAGCCAACAAAACAAAGATGCAAAAGATGATAAAATATTGTGTATGTTGCACATACGCTACTTACCAACATATCAGATTATTGATTGTGACAAAGATGTAACAAGCTCCTATACTGAAAATGATGTAGTGGATATAAATGCTGATTAATGGGTACAATAATAATAGGCCAAGGATGCTTTTATTATATACATGCAAACTCCAGTCCTACAAACATACAACCATTTGGATATGATACCTGAAAATAAGAACATTGCAACTGAAGCCTGGGACTTGAGCATAGTGGAGGTCGGCTGCCACTCATGTTCAAACCTGAATATAAATTCAACAATGCAGCTTCTGCAGCTTACTTGAATACATTATTTGAGTTTGGAAGAGATGAGCATGATGGCCTGGATGAGAGAGAGATTTGGAGGGGGTGGGGTGGATTTTTACATTGATCAGGAATGGACTTTTAGCCTTAGGAAGTGGGAAGGGGGTTTTAGGGTTAGGAAGTATATAGGTAGTCTCAGAGTTAGGCAGCAGAAGGGGGATTTTAGGTTTATGAAGCAAGAAATTAGTTTTAGTATTAGGGAGCACGAACAGAGTCTTAGGATTAGGGTGTGGGGGAGGGATTTAATAAGAGTTAGGGAGTGGGACTGGAGTTTTAGGGTTAGAGTTAATGTTCTGATAGGGTTATACAGTGTTATAGGCTAGGGTGTTGGGAGGGCTAAGAAGTTATGGGAGACTGAATTAGTGAGACTTCAAGCAGCTGCCTTTTCAAGCAAATGGCAGAAAGTGAGTTGTAAGCTACTATCATACAAGCATTTGTAGTAGTCCCTTATTTAAGATGAAGAGGTTATTTTTGCATGCCTGATAAGAATGACATTATCCCTATATTATAAATGAAATGAGCTCATCACAGATGTTTTAACTGCATGTCATTAGTGAGGCATGCTCAATAGTAATCTTCTTTTAAGAAACAAAAATATATTATGACAGCTAGACTGCTTACATTCCATATTTAACTTGTGATGACTGACATTATGTGCATATGGCACACACTAGATATTGTAAATTATTTGAAAACACTTTTTTTTATTATGCTTCTCACTTCCTTTCTGCAGTGCTTCCAATGACAGATACAAAGCTGATATAGCCACAGGTATAGTGTGGGCCTTCTACATATACCCAGCTTAGTGGAGGCAGCAGTGGCTGAGACCATGGCCACCACTAACTACAGCAGACATTTCTGCTATGTGTCCCTCTGTGTTTTCTTCTCTTTAATACATATTTCATGTCATGGAGTTCCTGTAGATGTTGCAGTTTCTCATGTAAGCTATACAGCACCCTAAGCATTTCTGACTTGGTGTTTGCATCAGCTGCCTGAGACTGAATCACTGACCTACACAGATTAATGGCAAGAGTGACACCCAAGTCACAGAATATCCTGAAACCATGCCATTGTTGGCCACCTGGAGACCGGCCCTCTGCTTTGGGTGCATGCACTATAGAGATAGTGAGGCTTTTGGGTGCATTTTTGCCATGGCATCTCCTATGTAACCTATGTGGCCTAACATGGATTGGATAGCCAGTGCTAAATTTAAGTGACAGCAAAGATTCATCCTTTTCCTTTTCCTGCAGCTCTTATATGGAGACTGTGTTTGTGTGCCATCCAGTATTAATGTTGCACACTGTGCCACGTGCAGATTGCCATCATCTTCAGTTTGATGACATTCTGACATTAGTCATGGGCCTATAAGTTATGCTGAACCCGTGAAAAGATAAAAATAACATACCTGTGGGAAAACTGGATCACATATGTCTCAGACACAAAAATGTAGCACGCATATGCTACACGACAATAATTTTGTTAACCTATGGACACGTACACACTTTGTGGTGCAGATGCTCATGGTTATAGTCCTGATGGAGCTAGCTGACAGATAGGTGTTCTGCTGAATACAACATACATGCCTGTGAGTCACTGTAAATGGTACTGGAAAATTGTATTACTAAACTGCTGGATTTGCCGCAGACATGAATACAGTCCTCACCAGCCCATATCCCATATCCACTGCCTGGTATGAAGGAGCTCTCACTTGTGCTGGACAAGATCCACTGAAACTCTTTCACATTTTATGGGATGCATCTGCTTTGCCATCTCCAATGGTAGACCTGTCTAGAGCAATACCTTGTGCCTTGAACTTGGAATGCAGAATCATATTGTTGATCCAGTGATGCCCCTCTACTACCATCATATTTTTCCCTCCGACAGCACTGACCTTAAGCACTCCCTGACATACCGACTCACAGAAGGTTTTGTCTATTTAAGCTTTGTCAAGGATATGCATACTATGTGGCATAACAGCTGCAGTAGGACTTTAGTCTCCATTGCAATTAAATTTTCCAGATGTTGACATTCCTTTGGGCTGATGACAGGATGTATACCTGTGGGCAACACATGTACATGTGTATGCATGACTGCCTTCACAGCTACCAATGACCCTACTCCTGACAATGTCTGTTGCCCACATAACTTTCTATAACAATACTGTTAGCAGTCACAACCAGTGCCATACTGCGAGCAGCAACAAGCATGATACTACTGCCCACTGTTTTGAAGCTTCTTGCTGACTGTATGTGGGTAATCAACTGTGCAGGTAAAACTGCACTTCCTATGGTAGGTGTGGCTATCTGTGTGCAGACTGAAGAGTTTTGCCCCCAGTGGCAGAAGTGTACCCTGACATGCCCTAGTGCTCTGTTACTCCATACTTCACTGTCAGTATATAGTTTTCTTGCTTTCATATACTTTGATGCACATCCTACAGTACTGTGGTCCATTACCAGTTGTCTAGTAGTTTATCAGGTGGCCTGTATGGTAATATAAACCATTGCTCAGTTATGTATTGCACTGCTTACATTGCTTGTTGCAACATGCTCTCCCAAAGTTTGGAGACTGGCTTTTTATTGTGCAAAATCTAGCTATGTACTGCAATGTTTATGCTTCTGAGGTTATTTATTCCTAGATGGTCTGCACATCACTGTCATAACATAACACAGTATCAGCCACAGTCATTACTGTCGTGCTCATCCATGCACATTCATGGACTTGGAGGTCATTTATACAGTATGATTGTGCATAAACAGAACATAGTCTGTAGTGCTATGTATCTGTGTTAATGGTTTGTTACTTCACACCTCTGCTGTCTGATTCTGCACATCACGTTGCATGCTAATGTGTGGTCTTACACACTGGGCTACTATTTTCTACCTCATTATTATGCGTATGCTGGCTCCTGCTTGGAACAAGAAAATGAAAACCACTCTATACATGCAGCACAGAGATTATTGCTGGGGCCTACGATGACCCTGATATAAGATCAGTGTTTGGCATCTGATTGCCTGGGCAGTGAGAGATGTCACTATTGAGCACTGCATGCTCAGGTACACTGACTTGTGGAGGAGGACCCACAACCTGCTCTACTTGTGAAAGGCTGAGGTTATGGAAAGGCAGACAGTATTTTTAATAGACTTTATCATTGTTTTTCAGTGCATTGATTTGCCTTTAGCATTCAGTTCTTGCCTTCTGTTAGAGGGATGTACGGTAATGAATAGTGTTTTTTTTTGCATTATTCAATGGAAGAGTTAGCACTGAAACGTGAGGCCTACCTAGAAGACAGAACAGGCTCTTCAGGCAATGGCTTATGTGCTGTAGGTGGTCACCTATCATTTTGTTTGTCTCTACAGGGTCAGCTGTGGTGGTGAAGGAGGAGGAAAATGTGAGGCAGCAGCACCTGGTCCTCACTGCCGAATTTGCCCATCAGTAGATCAACAACAGTTCCCATATCTGTGACTCTTGTAAGGGATGAAAGTCCTTCTGTGGAAGGTGGTCTGAAGGGTTTGATGCTGCACTCACATAAGCATGTCACAGAAGAGCCATCCATGAACAACTGGGGGCAGCTGTAGTGGCTGTTGATGACATAGGGAGCTGGCAACTAGATGCCTGCATTGGCACCCTGAAGCATCTCCTTATGTGGCAATTAGATTTACATGGCTTTTCAGCACCATCCATTAGTCTGCCAGAGGCCTGACCTGCACAAGATATTACCTAATGAGGTCACATGGTGTCTCACTCCCCATATCTCTTTGCAATCCATCGTTCCCATTCATCAATTGCCCTCTCCACTGTCTTCTGAAGCTCTTCACTGTTGCCCCTGTTTGTGTAGATAATTCCCCCTCTTTGCTCCTGTCATCATTATTTGCTGGAGTGCCCAACCCTACTTTCTTCCCCACCTTCTCAATTCTCTCCTTCCTACCCTCACACATGCTTCTTACTACCGTACCCCTTACCATGATGGAAAAACATGGAAAGTAGATACCTCCCTGAAAAAAAAATGCTTGCCCCCCCATTTTCCCCCTCAGGTTATTCTTGTTTGCATTTCTCTGTTTGCTCATATGACTCTTTCTGCTGTTCTTTCTGTCCCCCTTTTCTCTTCATTTCAGTGAGAAACTGAGCACCTTGTTCTGCTGGGCAGAACAGTGTATTTGCAGATAAGAACACTTTTTCATATTTTAGAGAGTTCAGTTTGTAACATCATCTTATTACAGTAGGGCAATATTAATAATTGTTTTATTAATTATGTTATGCCTAAAGTTACCAACATTTTTAGCATTTTAACTAGCTCTGTATAACATCAGTTAATTGAACTTCAGTTTCTGTTGTTTCAGTCTGTAACATCAAATGTTGTATATTTCTAGTAGTTAGAATTTCTGTACAGTACAATTTAATATTTTTTCAGTGCACCTAGTGCTATGTGTAGAACTGAGAAGGGGCATGGAGAACTAGACAGCATGCTATTAAGGAAGGAGACTGCCTACTTGAAGTGAATCAAAGAATAGAGTTTACTGATACTTGTATATATCGGAATGTCAATGTATTCAGTCAGTTGTATTGCAGGTAAACGAAATTAAATTTGACTAAGTGCATTAATTATGTCTGGAAACAGCCATTCTAAAGCACTAAATCTGCAAATATTCTTACTACTTTTAGTAATCTCTCTCCATTTTGTTTTATTTGATCTTTCATGATAATTAAAACTTTCCCAGTTACTTATACAAAGGTCAAGCACTCAGCATGATCTGTATTCCTCCTTTAGTATGGTAAATGCTTACAATGTTTATTACACTCCAGGTTAAACATTTTCCATTTTTCACAAGATGTGTAAAATGTTAGCAACAGAGTAAAACTTAAAATGATGCTGCGTGTCTTAGGATACATAAACAGGAAAAAGAATAATTGTGATCCTCATCATGAATCCTTTTTTAAGTGTTAAGAAACAATAAAAAGGCAGTGCGCAGTTTAAGTGTGAAGTCTGAGGAAGACATAGCATTCTGTTTAGTTGCTTTTAGGCAGCATACCTAAGATTGTAATCAGTCACTTACATATATGGGCAGATTTATTTGTTTTACAAAAGTATTTAATATTGTCAACCACTGTTTCCTAATTCGGTCCTTCCATGCTGATGATCTCATTGAGTATAGGTGTAAAATGTTTTCCCTCTGCTATTATGATCACTATCTCCCTAACTTCACATTAAAGCGAATGGGGTAGTAGCCCGGAGTACAAGCTGTCAGGTATCACAGTATGGCAGCTCACTATTGACACTGATTTAAGAAGCTATCAGGATATTATGGCTTCATAAATCAATGCTAATACTGTACATGTGGTTGGGGCAGATATGCTGGACTCCTACATGCATGTGACATGATCTTCACATGTGGTGGGGGCAGACATGCTGGACTCTTACATACATGTGACATGATCTTCACATGTGGTTGGGGCAGACAAGCTGGACTCTTACGTATGTGACATAATCTTCACACTGTAATCTTTCTTAAAATTTGATAGCAAAATTCATCTAGGTCAGGGCATGGAATCCTTGAATGTTGATTTAAAGCTAAGGACTCACCCTTACCTTCAGTGAAACAAAATCCATGCTGTTGTTACTGTGGATAAGCTTGATTTTATACCTTATGCATGGTGTTCATCTAGCCTGGAAAGAATTCAGTTAGAAAATGGACTGAATTTTAAGTATATTGATTTCTGCTTAGATTCTCAGTTAACCTATAACTTTTATGTGCTACAATCAATGATTAACTGTGAAAAACATTCCATTCTCCTAACTACAGAATCCAAGGCTTCAATAGGAATTGTAATTTACTGTCCCTCATAGAATTTGTATTAGAAGACTTTAATTATTCCTGGATTAGAAGACTTTAATTATTCCTCAAGAAGAACCTTTTCTATTCTCCAAGGCCTAGTAAATCCTTGCTTTCTCTTCAGATGTAGCATCATTGCAATACCTTATTTCAATCTAGCTGGTTCACTGTGAAACAGAGTACACTTCATATGCCACTTTATAATATTCAAACTAAGCAGTCAATTACTGTAAGAACAAGCCTGGCACATTCCATCACAACCTGCAGTGCACAGAAGATGGAATCATTAACAATGAGTGTCCCAGATGTATGTCAAAGAAAAATGCTAGGGTTTTCCTGTCCTCTAACATCTACCACCTGGAAGCCCACTTAGCCTGACTTGAAGGCATTCATAAATAAAAAGGCAGAACAAACTCTTTCTGCCTCTTTCAAAATCTGATGCTTTTAAGTGCCCTCCTTCTGACTGACTTTTAATCACTGGTAGTGACTGAGCTAAACTCTATGAAATGTTTGTAGAACCCTTTGATACTCAACTAGGTGCCACAGCTCCATCCACCCTACAAAACCACTCATATTATTTTTCCTCGCTTTTTCTTCTTGTGTCCCCTTCCTTCTGTTCTCAGCCCATTTCCCCTTCTGTCTTTTTTTCTACTGCCATCATTAAATCTCTACTCCACTAAAGTCTGGTGACTGGAACAGATATTTAACATGATATTTGCTCATTTTTAGGCCTGAAAAATTCCCTCTTGCTGTGTAGGCTTGAGACACAACAAACAGAGCATTATTTATGTATTTGTTTTGCTTATTTTAATTTATTTATTTATTCAATTTTTTTATTCTCATCCCTCATTTCTACCTAAGCCAAGGGTCTGCTAAAAGATGTGAGCATTGCGTGGGCTGTCCTTATTCACAGGGGAGGTATGGCTTTTTGTTTATATAGTCCCACTTCATGCTGCAGCCTGATTTCTGCAAAAAGGTTTGCCCCAGTGGGTGTGCTAATGCAAGTACACATGCTTACCGCCACATATGTGTGTCATACCCCTAATGTGAGTGCAGACATAATGGTCTACTCAGTGGACCAATGCCATCCCCTCTCACTTACACAGGTGAGACACCAATTACCTCTCCTCTACTACTTTGCTAATCCCAACTCATCAACCAGGCCATTAGTCAAACATGGGCCAGCTGGTGAAAGAATTAGGGTTTTCACCGTATCCACTAGAGCATACCAGACTGAAAAATTTGTGCAAAATCATTTACTTGATCAGCCTGTACAATTTATTCAGTGTTTTGCATACGTTTTTCTTAGATTGCATGAACTATGCTTTTTTTTACCAGTCTGCAATATTTCTCTTTATTGCCATATATTCTGAATATCAAAACACCATTTTATTTATTTATTTATTTATTTTTTAGCGATCCTTTCCTTCATTAGCACTAGCCCAGCATCCTATGCCCATCCACACTTGGTTTACCAGCAATATCATTGCCCCTTGGACTGTTCCAGTATTGTTAGGCTGGTCAAGGAATTAGGCATATAGGAGCTAAGCACATCTTTGCAGAGAGCCCCCTCTTTCCTTGTCACCCCAACTTTGCAGCAGTAGCTCAGCTATGTCTCCATCTGTATTCCCCTCTTCTAAGCATGTGTCCCAGTGTGCCATCCACAGTCTCCACTAAGGATCAACACAGAAGATGACCAGGGGTTTGCCCAGTCACCCATCCCAAGATGGAAACCCCTATCTATCCCAGCCACTCCATCAGTCTTCCAAGCTGCTAAATGAACACAGGTCCGCTGGGTCATAGTTAAGGCTTTAGCCTTCTGTACTATCATAGTGGCCATTTATCATTACCCCATTCTAGCTGTATTATCCAAGAACATGTTTATTGTATTCGATAATACATTCTTACAATATATGCACTACCTTAAAAGTGCATATACAGCTGTAGTATTTAAATTTTTGTGATGCATACTTCATCTGGTTTATACATATAACAACACGGTTTATTATCTGTATATTCATATATATATATATATAATATATATATATATATATATATATATATATATATATATATATATATCACACATTATATATTACATATATATATATATAGGTATATACACATATATATTACACACACACACACACACACACACACACACACATATATATATATATATATATATATATATATGCATATAATATATATATATATATATACACACACACTCAAAGTTATACTATTAAGTATAAATACTTGATTTATTTATTTATTTAAAAAGAATTTTATTTATTTATTTATTCAAAAAACAATCAAAAAGAGCTATATGCCCAGTTTAAAAATCAAAAAAAGATTCCTTTATTTATTTTGAAATTCCTTGGGAAATGTTGAATTGAAATATTATTCTGTAGAAATGGGATTTAAGTAATATTTTTTTCCCAGTAAGTGGGAAAGTTTTTCTTTTATTTGATTAAATTTGGAAGGGTTTTTCACTGTTGTAGAGTGAGAAAAAAGGGAATCACTTGGTTCTTCAAGGTCATAAACACATCTTACATGTTATAAATGGATCTTATGGCTGTTCACTGCCTTACTATGGAGCACTTGTGGCTCTGCAGCCAATTAGCTGTGGAAAGTGCCCTACCTCCCTGTAAAGCTCCCAACCTTACCCTAAAAAATTACCTGTATCCACCCCAAACCCAATATGCCCACCCAAAATACTGCACATACATACACCCACATACACAAAACACCGACACACACACACACACTCACACATGCACATACATACACACACACACACACACACATACACACACACACACACACACACACATACACACACACACACACACACACACACACACACACACACACACACACACACACACACACACACCACGCACACCACACACGCACACCACACACACACGCACACACACACACACACACACACACACACACACACACACACACACACACATCCTTCTATCCTAATCTTTGTCTTACTCTGACCACTTTCAATCACACAAAATTAATCTCTCTCCTTACCTAACCCTTACTCTAGCCCTATAGCTACCTATTATGTATCCCACTTATCTGTTTCAACAAAAACTCACCCAATAAAACTTCAGTTTGATAAATTGGACATTCGACCAAAGCAAGACAGACTTCCACCTTTCGACCATAGCAACCATCGACAAGCGAATGTAACCCATATCTATAACTATATCTGTATCTAGAGAGAGAAACATATAGAGAGCATTAAAGAGACCGACAGAGAGTAATACCTCTAAAGGATAATGCACAGCAAAATGAGGACAAACATTACAACTGAAATTTATTGAACTGCATACCTGACAAACCTGCAAGTTATATATAGGAAAAAAAAAAGAATTCTTTGTAACGGAAACATCATCTTTTGGGGTTTCATCCCCACACCTCCTTATTTATATTTACTAACAGCACAGTTGCATAGCTATGGAGAATGATAAATACTCTGAAAGTGTGAAAAAACATCTGGTACAGCTGAGATCTCTCAGTGAAGCTAAAAAGTGTAAAGCCATTTTAGCACATGTATAGTCAAGTAGTGGGATTTTGACAATACTGTCTTACAAGTTGAAGGACTTCTATATATAAGCACTCACACAAAAGTCATCACTCACAGTTAGTCAGACCACACCTTATTTGACTCTGTGAAAGATCCATACACAGACTACTGTGAAAGTAAACATAAAACAATCATCATTTACATTTGAATCAACCCTCTGTTGTTCCAAACATGAAACAATGAATTTTTCACTTATCTCAGGTTATTACTCTAGCTAATGTTACTGAAGTAAGGTACACCAAAGCTTTACTCTTTTGTGGTTATGTGCCTTCCAACACAAAGTACAGTCACTCCTCTGCTCATTAACTTAATCCAGAACTTATGAGTGAGGGGATATCAGTTTTGTATACTAACTTCACAAAAAAAAAAAAAAAAAACACAAACAAAGAGAAATCACAGGATCACAGGTACTAAGTTATAATTGACTGCATCCCTCATCAACCTGTCAATAAGCTGTGCATTTGACTCAGTGCGTGTGTGTGTGTGTGTGTGTGTGTGTGTGTGTGTGTGTGTGTGTGTGTGTGTGTGTGTGTGTGTGTGTGTATTAATATTGTCTCATCAAATATCAAATGCTCAGAAGAGAAAATACAAAAAGAGGGATCTTTTTAAAGTGAAATAAAACAAAAAAATAACCACTTCTTGCTCAGGTCAGGCCCCTATGCATCCCCCATACCCACTGCTGATTATATATACCAATTCTGAAATCACAGAGTAGTGGGGAAAGGGCAAATTCCCAAACCCTGCTGTACCATGATCTTGCACGTAAAGCACCTATCAGGCCAAAAAATAGGAAACAAATAGTGTTTGCTCTTAGAATCTTCAACTTTATATGGGTTCCCCTGTCATTGACTGAGGGCAAATTGATTGGTCTTCAACCTCCCATTTACATTTGCCTCATTTCTCATTTTGCTGTTTATCAAAACCAGTAGAACTGAAGTGTGTGTGTGTGTGTGTGTGTGTGTGTGTGTGTGTGTGTGTGTGTGTGTGTGTGTGTGTGTGTGTGTGTGTGTGCAGGCACATGTGGCTGTGTATTTGGTGCAACATGTCTGTGCACACAAGTGCACTGTGCACGGCATTGAGGATGTTCTTCTTACATCACTTGTGCAGTCATGCAGTTGGTAAATAAATAAGGTGCATCACCTCCATGCATGAGACCTCGAAGGAACTTTTCCCTAGCAAAAATATTTCTTTTATTGAATGCATTTAGGCTATGGCAGTTACATTCTCAGTCGGTTTTGGTTGAGGAATTTCATCCTGATTTCTCCTGTCTTCAGCTGCTGAAGAAGCTATTTGCTAATAATGCACAATAATAAAAGGGAATGATGACTAATAAATGTATTCAGCTGACAGATGCTGTAGATCTCTTTGTCACACTCTATGTGTGTTGTCTGGCATTTATCATATCTTTGTACTCTTTATCATTTATTCTATATAAATAATAGGCAATATTACAAGACTACATTTAGAATTACATTATAAAATATATATATATATATGATGCATATATAATTATACAATAAATTACAATTCGGGATAATAATTGCAATTATTGTAATGTTGCAAGAAAGTTAAGGTCTCATAATCAAAACCAAATTCAAATATATATATATATATATATATATATATATATATATATATATATATATATATATATGTATGTATATATATAAAATCACTACAAAGAGTCATTTTATTCTGTATATATTTGTAAGAAATGGAACCATTTAACATGGTTAGAGTCTAGCTCTAAGCTATTTGCACAGGAAAGAAAAAAAAAACATCCCTGTTCTAAGTGGATTACTCTCACAACCCTCTGATGAAATATGCTAAACCTTTCTCAATTTACCTGCCTTTGTAACTAACTACTACTTGTATCTATCCTAATTCCTTCAGAAACATTTTATAATATCCTGGATCATTACTTAGTACACAGGAACAGACTGCTACCATATTAACATTTCTTTATTTAACATTTATTATCCAGGCAGATGAAATAGTCCAAAGACCCTTTTCAAACACAACTCAGGCCAGAAAGGCCAGGCAATGCAACTAAACATACAACAGAATATGGAACTATTACATAGTAATTTGCATTAACATTGACAGTAACATAGGTGTAGATATAGCACAGTATCAAATTGTCATTTAGGAGCACATAGTTTTGAGTTTTCAGGTAGGGGTACTTCATTATTGACAGAGCAAATCAGGCTACAATTGAATTCCAAAGAAGCATTTCAATGAATATAAAAGCTAAATTAAAATTAGGCCGGAAGTCAGAATACATAACTGTTCCTTACCTTTCTAGCCCACATCTCTGAAACACAGGTCTGTTGTTTGTCAGATATTTTTTAGTCATTGTTTGAAGCTAGTAAGTTCATTGACTTCTTAATTTCTTCTGGAAGTTTGTTCCAATTGGAAGATGCATTTTTGGAGAAAGGTTTTTCAGTCTTTGTCAGTTTGTAAGAGTGTCTGACTAACTGAATGCTGTTGGTATTTTTAAAAGGATAATGACAATCCAGATTAAATAATCTGGCCTTCAAATATGGGCAGTACTCTGCTTTAAGGAGCTTGTAAGGAAGGGGGTTAAGCAGTAGCCTATTTCTTGCTGATAATGTAAGCCTTCTCTGATTCTTCACTGTCATATTGTTAGCTAGACTGATGAAGTGTAGTATTTCATTGTTGGTGGTTTGTAATATTTTGGTATTAACAGCCAAGTTTGCAACAGTAAGGGGCAGCTTATATTCGATGCTAAGAATTAGTATTTTGATGGCTATGGATCATCTGTGTTCTGGGGTGAGGAGATTAGATATTGGACAGGCTGATTTAAGTTTTCCTAGTACTTTGTTAGCTTGGATTTCTACATAAAGAATAAGAGAGAGAGAGAGAGAGAGAGAGAGAGAGAGAAGGATCTTACTCAATTCTTAAGTATCTTTGAGGAGTGGCTGTAGGAGAAATATTTAAATATGGATCAGTGATAAGAGGGATAGGAACACGTTGTTTTAGCTGTGCCAAACATCATGACAGCAGTCTTGCTGGTATTCATAGTTTTTTTTTGTAAGCTAACCAGTTCTAAAGTACTTTAAAACCAAACTGCATCCTTGTAGAGATTTTATGAGCTGATTTTCCATGTCCACTGAACATTACATCTGCATACATCATGCAGTCAAGTGTTGGGATGTTCCAAGGGAGATCATTAATAAATAATGAAAATAGAAGTGGTCCAAGAATAGAGCCCTGTGAGATGCAGGAATTGCTCCATATAGGATCAATTGGATAGATAGTTGTGAAACCATTGTACCCCCCTCTAGGGAAAAGCTACAGCCATAAACTTAATTTATCAATTGCTTGTCATTGACTGTTTCAAAGAGTCCTTTGAGATCGGGAAATATTGTGCAGTCATCAGATCTTGATCCTTACTGTTATAAATGGAATCAATGAACATATATTTTGCAGTTAAGCTATTGTAATTGGGACTGAAAGTTGTTTAGTAGTCAGGGCATCATAAAAAAACAACAAAGTTATTTTCTAAGTGTTTGATGAGTTGATCACACTGCTTGTTTTGGTTATTAGTCAGGATATCATATTTATAAATATATTACAGTGTTTGCTCATAGATTATTTTTTCAAATACTTTTGCTAGTGGGCAAATGTTGGCAACAGTCTGTGGGATGTGCTGTTCCCTGTGTTTTTGGAAGGGGTACAACTTGAGCTTGTTTAAAACATAAATGAACAGTTTGTGTAGTGAGATACATAAAAATAAACATAAGAAGTGTACTAAAAATAGTTTATACAGAGTGGGAGAAGGGATTGCAATTGTAATGAATCTTTTCTAATGGTTCTTGCACTCTTTTGTTGGCAACAGTTTTGAAGTAAAAAGGGGTGGTGAGTTCATTCAGTATGATTTTACTCTGTGATGGGGTGCAGAATGAGTTACCGGTGGAGTATGAGTAAGCATGAACCACTGTGTAATAGATTCTTAGGTTCATAGAAAAGTAGTAGGCTAGCTATCCCTGAAGGTTATTTTAAGCATAGCCAGTTTTCCCTTCAAAGGTAAGAATCACATCCTGTACCATGTGTATGTGAGGTAAACACCTTAACCATTATGCTAACCCTCAACCCCATGAGATATTGGGTATAGTTCTTGTAACACAATTAATCATATCTATGGGGTGTTTGGATGTGGAAGACTGTTTTGTAAAAGTTGTTTTTGTTAAAGATGGATTTGATTCTATGCCAAAATTATATGGGTTGACCAAGGTGGAATAGCTTTGGTTGTTATAGAAATTCAGGTTTAGCTGATTCGATATCTATTCTAGCTTGCTGCCTAAGCAAAAGAAGCATATTGTGTTTAAGGTTATTCAAAAGATTGTCTTTCCATTTTTGCAAGCTAAATCTCTGAGTTTTATACGATTGCTCATGTATTTGCTGAGTCAGGGAAAGACCTTCTTTGACAACTTATTTTTTCAAGGGGGTATTGTCTCGCCTGCATGGATACAACCCAATTATAGATGTAGATAAAGCAATGGTTGGGATAGTGCTCTGATAAAGTATGCTGCAACCAATGTGCTGAGTTCATTCACTATGCTTTCAAGAGGTATCATTGATAGACATCTTGTGGGGATGATTTGTGAAAGGAAGTTGGAAGCTCTAAATGCCCAGGTATAAAGAAAAGGACTATGATCACTCATGCAATTACTTAGAATATTCATGGTATGTAGTTTGTCTGGAATACTAGTTAGGAGGACATTTTGTATGGAGCTAACATTGGTATGCGTGCTTAGTCTAGTGCCATCATTTACTATTTGTGCCAGGTTTAGGGAGGAAGTGAGTCTGAATAACTAAGCTATAGAATTCCCTTCCCAGTTCATGTTTAAGTCCCTCTGATTCATTTCCTATGTATGACAAAAAGTATTATGTTACTGAGAACAGATTAGTGAGTTTATGGATTTAGGTGGGGGAATATAAACGAAAGAAGTGCAAATTTTATTGTGAACTTTCCTAGAGATTTTAATTAGAACCAAAGTGGGACTGCTACCTGAGTTAGAATTATTCTTGGTAATAAACTTGGGTGTAGGGAAGCAGAGCATTTTATCATCAGAGTGACCCCTCCACCAGGCTGTTGTGACTGAAAATTTAATTTTTTTTTGTATTGCATTAGGTATACTTGAGTCAGTATTAAGATGCATTTCT
>NC_056728.1:650403380-650433380 GCF_019279795.1 Protopterus annectens
AGTTGCTAGAATAACAAGATTTGTCTTAGCATGCATTTTTCTGATGGATATGAAGTATGAAACACAAATACATATCACTATTTAGTGGCTTCAATCTTCATTTTACCCCAGTGATTGTATGAGATCAGACCAAAAATATAAGACAAAAATCTGACATTCTGCGAAAATCTGGACAGCTGAGAGGTATGCTTGCAGGGGATCTGGTGAATCACATAAAAGGTATCTTGTACAGTATGCTTTATACACAAATTCAAAACCGATTTTCTGTTATCTAATTTTAATTAATTTCTATGGGGTTGATTTATACAGTAGGTGTTGCAATTGTAAGTGGGTTAATTGTTCATGTTTTGTATGTATAATGTGAAGCTTTGTTTACTTCTGTGTGCTTATATGTGAATAGGAATGAGTTACACTCATTGGCTATGCTGTTAGATTGGCCAATGACGTGTACTGTATAGTGATAAAAAAATGCTTCCACTCTGTGTGCACCAAAGTGAGTGCACTCAAGATCAGAATCCTTGAAATGCATTCACTGAAAATAAATGCTGAAAAATATTTTTAAGTGTTTTTTTCAGGAGGGCAAGTCTCCTTTCAATGTGCGTGGCAAGATCTCCACCCCCCAAACGCATATATCCCAACTCCACAATCACACCAATTTGAAGAAGGGTGAAATTTCTCCCAAAAAGGGGCATCACAATCTGCACAACTTGCTGACACTGATTTCCTATGGAGGAACTCTAATCATTGGCTAACTGACCTTTAGGCAATTGAAGCTTGAGAGTTCAGTCTTCATCCTCATCATCCACCAGTCAGGTAATGGATAAAAATATCTGATCCTTGTACATGATAAATATACTTATGGTACCTGCTTTGCAGTGGATATTTGTCCCTCCATTCATTCTGTAATAGATATTTGTCCCTCCATTCATTCTGTAATGTATATTTGTCCCTCCATTCATTCTGTAATAGATATTTGTCCATCCATTCATTCTGTAATAGATATTTGCCCCTCCATTCATTCTGTAATAGATATTTATCCATCCATTCATTCTGTAATAAATATTTGTCCCTCCATTCATTCTGTAATAGATATTTGTCCATCCTTTCATTCTGTAATAGATATTTGTCCATCCATTCATTCTGTAATATATATTTGTCCCTCCATTCATTCTGTAATAGATATTTGTCCATCCTTTCATTCTGTAATTACCCATTTAATCTTATTTAGGATTACAAAGGAGTCAGTGCCTATCCTGTCATTCACTATGTTCACTGTGGACAAGGCAGAGGATCTGCTCTTTAATTGGGGCATCTACCTGTCACAGGATGCACACATTTACATGCATAAATAAAATTTAAATAAATGTCAATATACATATGGTATGTCTTTGTGGTGTGGGAAGAAATGAGGAAAAAACACAGACAGATAAAGAGAGGGCATGCCAACTTTAAAAAGGAGGCATTCAAGCCAAAAATGAAATAATTATGGATTATACCCCACAGCAGGCAGAGTTTCTACTGATGATGTTAGAGGACAATCTGCAAATGCTTCCTACCATCTGCAGACATCTAGCATAGCAGTGAGTCAAGCTACAGTTAAGTCATCTCCCTGATCATGAAATAACAGAAAAAGGCAGACTGGATAGAGAGCTGGTATAGGCTGTGTGTGTGATGCGTGAACCTCAGATAACCTACAGGGTTACCCTGTCCAAGAAGAAACAAAGGGCTGTCTGAGTCCTGGTATACTGGCATTTTGGACATTCCAAGCTGCACATGACTGATGCCGAAGGAATGTGACAGACAGCTGCTAGTCATATACTTAGACAGTACCTGGCAGTCACATGCAGCAAGACAGGTGAGTTCAACCTTTTCCCAGAAAAGCTACTTAAGTGGCAGACTGCTATGGAAAAGTTCTATCCCACAGAAAAATCTTTCCCATGTCTTTGGTACAATTATTGTTCTATCAATTTATACCAAAAGGTAACTGCAATTATCCAGTGGAACCCTGGCTCATGATACTATTGAGACCCCCATCCATACCTGCTGAGGATGCATTCAATAGAACACACACCACAACATGGAATACCATTGAGAGAGTGTTTGGTGTGGTGAAATCACAATTCAGATCTCTGGACATATCCAGGGCTGTGCTGGAGTACACACCACTAAAAGCTGCAAAATGGTCACCATGTGTGCCATGTTGCACAATATAATTTGCTTTTTTTGCCAGTTCCTGTCTACATCAAGTATACCTCCTTATCTAATAAACTGAAAAAGAGGTAATCAAGCATTGGGGATTGCTGCCATTGTCCACTGGACCTAGTGTTTTTGATTTTCTTCCTTGCATGGCAAACATTCATCCTACAACTGGCCTGCCTAGAGGCATGTGCATTGTGCCATCTACCCTGCCCCCCTGACCTAACATCTTTTTATCTCTGAGCTCTGGCTTATAGAGGTGTTTGCATGCCCTTCTCTCTCAAAATAAGAATGCTCCATCCTCCCTGCCAAATCTGTCAGGCACCAGAGCCACTAATCAAACTAGGGTCTTCTGAGTCATAGTCAAGGCTTTATTCCTCTACACCAATAGAGCAACTATGCTGCACAATACACTTACATCAAAACATGGTGACCTGTCAGATCTAGGTGTGGATGATCTAGCTCGAGAACTCTAGGCATATAAGAAAGAGCTATCACAAACTTCACAAGATGATCAGGAAGCAGAAGGGAAAGATCATTCAGGCTTGGGGATGAAGGCTGTAGCCATATATATTGGCTCAGTCAACACAGCAACATCTGGCTTAGAACTTTGTGACATGGCAGACATACACATGTGCAAAGATCAACATGTGACGTGCACCCAATGAATGGTCCACCAACACCATAGATAACAGAGTAATTCCTCTGTGACCTGTACACAGGGACATGATATATACAGTACAGTTAAATAAACTGTGTCTTGCAAAAGCATTTACATATTGTGTGGTAGAAGAAATGTATGAGCATGCCTGTAGGGAAGTACACAAATGCTGGAGAAGGAGTAATGTAGTACATGTACAGCAACTACTGTGGATATACTTGCATATATATATATGTCCGGCATGTGGTCAATGACACTGTTGCACATAATACCAGGATATACTGATTGCATAGATGGTCTGTAATGTCTGTGTGGCACAGTCATGTCAGGAGGTTAGCTGTCTGTGTGTGGGTAGGGTGGAAGCCACCTTACTAATGTGCTGGTATATAGTATATTGGTTAGGCAGGCAAGACTTCAAATCCATGATGGTCTACCTTAAAAAATAATTTCAAATGTCATTGTCATCGTGCACTAATTTTGTGCCACGCAATATAATATGCATTTAACATGATAGATGCATCTGAGAAATTCCATACCTCTGTCAAATGGGTAGAGTGGCTAATGGGTTTTAATTACCACTCCTGTTGTGTGTTATGTCATTTTCTGCTGTTCATGTTACAGTTAGCACTATGCAAACATATACATGAAATGTGTATATCTACACTGCCTTCTGTGGCTTAATTTAACAATGGTCTTGTATATACATTAGCACTGTGAAAATATGGAAGTTCTGACCCTGATATACCCATTTTGTTTGTTCTGCTATCCAGTGTTTTATTCCCCTGAAATGTATTTTCTACTCACCTTTCTTACCATTGTTCGTGTGGCATGCCTTGCTAATGTAATGGTTAGAGCATATCAATGACATAGCCACAAGTTCACTTTCATCACTGATTGTTTCTGTTTTACTGTTGTCATGTGTTATATTCCCAGAATGTACGGCATCCTGTAATGAGTGCATATATCCTAGGGGGAAGTTGGTATTTTAAAGCATAATTATCTTTATGGATTTGTCTGTCACTGTTGAGATGGGCACTTGGAAATGAGTTTCTAATGCCTATAATGACTTCTTTGCTTAATCTGAGTACCTTTGTATGGATATGTAATGTGTTACGTGGCACTTATACCATGGCTACTGCAGGGTCTCCCCTTGCTAATATGTTTCTATGAAAAACTGTAGCATGGGAGTTCTGAGTTTTGTTCCGTTGAGGGCTATTATTTCTTCGATTTTTATTTTATTTTATTTTATTTATTTATTTATTTGCAATCCACCTGCCTAAGGATACTTTTCAGGAGTAGATGCTTTTAGGAACTCCTGCACTCCAACATCTGCAGTCATCACTTTGACAGTACAACATGGATGTACTGGTATGTGGGCTGAATTGCTGTACTGACCCACTTCAGGACAACATATTTCAATATTTAATGAATTTCACTGTTTAGTATGAGTCCAAGGCTTATACTCCATTGTTCTTAAGTATGGTGTGGTGTTACATCACATTACTGTATTATTTTAATATCCCACATTGACTGTGTATACTTTACTTTCTTTTTTCTTTTCTTTTGTTAACAAAAAAATTATTAATATGACATATTTTCAAAATATTCACAGAAAGGAAAAAAATTCATCATCACATACTGTTATACAATATTAGGAAAACACTGAATCATTAAGGAAGGTTTTCTAATACAGTTAACACATTAAGAGCCTTGGTATTTCGATAGCAACATTTCAAGGCTACCCTAACCACTGAAAGTCTTGATTTATAGATCTTATTTTGTATGATTTATAGATCTTATTTTGATCACTTATTTTTCAGTTTTACATAGTACTGCTGTTACATTTAAAAATTCTTTGAATGTACGAACTGAATTTGATTTAAAATTTTCTAATAACTTTTCTAGCTATTGCCAGGAGATTCCAGAACATTTTTGCTATTTGGCTTTTACAAATAAAGGAAATGGAACATGGGTCTGTATCCATTAGTCAAACTAATTGTCGAACACCTATTTGTTGACCCCTTTTTGTCAAAGTTACACATCAGTGAACAGACTTTTTATCAAAACTTTTTCCAGGGATAACCAATGGTAGGCCAATCTAGCCACCATCAAAAAAATCATAAAATTTAAAACCCACCCAGGTGAGGGCTAATCCCCCATCCCCCCAAACACCCCCTAACTAAATATACCAACTCCAAGATTGCACTACAGTGGGAAAAGGGCAAATGCTAGATGGTGGCCTACCGTTAGGTATCCCTGGGAAATGTTTTGATGAAAAGTCTACAGTCAATAAAAAGGGGTAGATGAATAGGTGTTCAATGATGAGGGAGTTCGACTAACTGAAGTAGACCCATGGAACATTCGTTAGTATTATTGATTTATTTAATGAAAAATTATCAGGCCATAAACCCTTAAAAACATACTCATCTCCACCCAATATACATTTAATTTTTCACAATCCATAAATATGTGTGTCCAATAAGCTCTGACATCTTTACTACATTTCTAACAGACCAAAGAAGTCATTTTACTAAACTTAGAGATTTTATAAGGAATAACAAACATTCTATGTATTTCCACATAAAAACTTTACAGTGTAAACTTTAAGAAATTTTACTAACTTGACTTAAGTGACAAAGTTGTATTCTTACCATCTATTTCATCACTCAGTCCACTACTATCTAAAAAGTTCCAGAGTTTTCCATCAAAATTATTATTATTATTTATAATTAACTTATATAACTTGGACAAGCTTCTTTTGTAGGTCAATTTACCTTTGATGATAGCATTCATATATTCATATTATGGGGAATAGTGTTCTGTTGCTCTTCACTCATATTACCTACAAATCCATTTAATTTCTTACTGATGGATAATATTAACTGGTTAACAGATTCATTCATCCAACCTATAATCGTTTATTAGATTTTCTGGCAACTCAGCTTTTCCTTTTTCAAAACAATCAGATCATGATACTAATCCATTCATTTTAGTAAATTCATTTTTAACATTATTCTGTGTTTCCTTAAACTATCTAAAGATTGACATGAATTTCCTTCTATGGTAAATTTTATTAACCATGTGAAAGGATTGTCGCATATTTCTGATTTATTATATTTAATAAACGTATAAGAATTTAGTAAAATCTACTCCTGAATGGCTTTCCTGATTAGTGTAAGTTCAGTCTAGCTAGAGTACAATAGAGTTAAAAATTCCAGCAATAGAATAAGATTCTACATTTGAGAAGCTAATACTACCATACTCTCATAATCTTATATGATTTCTGTAAGCAATTCTCAGCTTTTTAGGATACCATAAGAATGAAGTTAACATTTTTACATTTTTTTGTCAGGTATTAAAGGCATTTGATGCAATATGTATATAATATTGTGTAATACAATCATTTTAATACAGGCTAACCTATCTTTTGAAAGTGAAAAAATATTCATTCAATTTTTTAATAAGAAGTAACACTTCTTCAATTATTTTTTCAAAATTATTATTAAAAATCTCACTCACATATTGATAATTTTTGTATTCTTAAATATTGTTGTTCTTTCCCTTCTCAACTGCATTTATATTTATCTTTATACTTGCTATCTAGTAATTGATTTAACACTAAAGTTTCAGTTTTATTATTATTAAATTTTAGCAGCGACACTTTTGAAACTTTTCAATTTCCTCATCTATTTCCTCAGTTGAATAACTTAAATCTCCTATAGTTAGTAAAATATCATCTGCCAAAAGTGGTGTTTTGGATTGGCAATCCTTGTTAATTGAGAATCCGTTAACTTTTTCCCCATTTTGTCTTATACTATTAACTATTATACTATTAACTAAGGGTTCAATAACTAATGCAAATAGTGTGTGTGTGTGTGTGTGTGTGTGTGTGTGTGTGTGTGTGTGTGTGTGTGTGTGTGTGTGTGTGTGTGTGTGTGTGTGTGTGTGTGCGTGTGTGTGCGTGTGTGTGTGTGTGTGTGTGTGTGTGTGTGCGTGGGTAGGGGGGTAAGGGACATCCTTGCTTTGCCTTTGTCCAAAGTGAATCCTTGAGAAATGTATGATCTAATTTCAAAATTTCAACATATGCTTTAGAGTCTCTATACAGTTTTTTTTTAAATATTTCAATAAATTGTTCTGGAAAATGAAAATGCTTCTAAAATTTTAAACAAGTAGTTCCAATCTACAGAATCAAAAGCTCTCTTGATATCTAAGCTAATAATGGCCAATTGTTTTTCATTCCTTTTGCTAAATCTAAGTTAGTTTCTACCTTTTTATATTATCATGCATTAATCTATTGACTATAAATCCTGTTTGATCTTTATTCATTAATCATCTATATCTCTTAATCTTACAGAGAAGATGTAAGTAAATATTTTATAGTCAACATTTAATAGTGCAATAGGTCTGTGTGATGAAACTAACTTATCCTTTCTTTGTTTAAGTATAGGTGAAATTGCAGAAAATTTCCATGAGGGAGTTTTTATTTTGTCTCTCTGAATTATCCTGAATATTTCACTCAGTAATTTTAAATTATACAATGACTGCCTACTAGTATTCCAAAATGTACATGCTGATTGGCCCGCCCAACCAGCGTGCCCGTTGTAAATCTGACTTATACTAATGGAAAAAGGTCTGGTCACCCGGACTTTTTGATTTTTGTTTTGTGTTAGGTAGCAACGGAGAACGTAAGAGCTTCGTTGTTGTAATCTCACTAAGATATTTTTAAAAAAAATTAACAGAGATCTTCCTTTCTCTGTTGCTTTTTTTAAAGATCTCTCACTATGTTAAACTCATTTAAGATAACGAGACAGCTTTAAAAAAGGGAACAGAGATCTTCCTTTCTCCGCTGCTTTTTTTAAAGATATCTCGCTATGTTAACCTCATTTAACATAGCGAGACAGCTTTAAAAAAGCAACGGAGATCTTCCTTTCTTCATTGCTTCCTCTAGACGCAGCTCTGATGTACTGCATAAGCATACGCATGTGCAGTACATCAGAACTGCCCCAGGATAACGGACAGTTGCGGAAGAGCAGCATGGAGGCATTATACAATGCCATTATTTAAGAAAAGGGATTTACTCACGGTTGTCTTTGTTTGGTCACTCAAGCTTCACCCTCGTGACCAAACCACACCAACTGTGGGTAAATCCAGCATTATTCACACTCAGGTGTGGGTTATTGCTTAATTATACAATGACTGCCTATTAGTATTCCAAAACATGCATACTGATTGGCCAGCCCAACCAGCGTGCCCATTGTAAATCCAACTTATACTAATGGAAAAAGGTCCGGTCACCCGGACTTTTTCCATTAGTATAAGTCTTGATTTTTTTTTTGTGTTAGGTAGCAATGGAGAACGTAAGAAGAGTTTAACATAGCGAGATATATTAAAAAAAAAAATCAGCGGAGATCTTCCTTTCTCCATTGCTTTTTTTAAAGATATCTCACTATGTTAAACTCATTTAACATAGCAAGACGCCTTTAAAAAAGCAATAGAGATCTTCCTTTCTCCGTTTCTTCCTCTATACACAGCTCTGATGTACTGCGTAAGCATATCCATGGGCAGTACATCAGAATTGCCCCAGGATGCCAGACAGCTGTAGAAGGGCAGCACGGAGGCATTATACAATGCCATTATTTAAGAAAAGTAAGTATTTTTTTCTTAAATAATGTCATTGTATAATAGCAATAACCCACTTTTGGGTGTGGTATAGCTGGATTTACCCACAGTTGTTTTTTTTTTTTGGTCACTTGGGCTTCGACCTTGTGACCAAACCACATCAACCGTGGGTAAATCCAGCATTACCCACACCCAGGCATGGGTTATTGCTTAAATATTTAATGGAAGCAGATTATATAATTCCATGCTTAAGCCATCTGACCATGGAGCTTTACCATTTATCTCTTTTTAAAAGCTTCTTTAATTTCTATTAGGGTAATAAGCTTATTCAACAGAGATATTTGTTAGGCATTAAGTTTATTAGTAACATTTTCTTTAAATACTTGTCAGTTTTGTAACCCTAAGAAGTATTAGTTTTATATTTATTAAGCTCCTCATGGAATTTTTCAGAAATATTAAGAATTTCTTCTGTGTATGAAATAAGCTTATTAGTGTGAGGATTTAAACACAGCAGTTGGTGGTTTGTTTTTATTGTAGTTATATGACACAGTTATCTACTACTGCATATGCTGTAGATGACTATTAGTCTGGCAAACTTTTCTTTAATCATTAGACACAGACCACAGTAAACAATTTACTCCTTCTTATTTATTTCACTATATACTGCAAGGTAGATCTGTACTCACCAGCCTGTTGGTGCAGCCTTGTCGGTCTGTCTGGCATGGGCTTGAGCAATGATAGCCCTCTCCACTGCAGCTGTAGGAGGAGAAAACCATCATTATGCATACCTGTCTATCACATACTCAGGCTAGAATTTGGTATGGCTATATCTGGGATACTTACAAAAACTGTTGGAGCATGGTTGTCCCGAGCATCTTAGATCCACTGGGCCAAAAGCACCCCCTTCCTCCACTTTAGGTGAGCATAGTGATGCCTTACCTGCTCACCAGTTTGGGGGATGCCAGTGGCACTAGTGAGATCACATGCCAGAAGGTCCCAGGCCTCTGCTTTATAGTGTGAGCTCTTCTACTGGCCCTGCAGCAGTCTGTCATCATGGTCTGTTGCAAGGAGCCCAGCCATGACACTGAACTCCAAAATGCCCCAGTGCTAAGCCCAAAAGTGTAAGCCCTCAAAAGCACCTGACATAGTTCCTACTCAGATCAAGCTATAACAGATTCTGGCTGTATTCCCACTTGCACCATTTAAATAGGTTCATAGGTTCATAGTCTGGTACTAGGCTATTGGCCCTAGGGCCTATACAAGCCTAGCCATAACAATTCCCTGGATATTTCTTCTCACAATATTTACTTCCCTGGATCCCTGTCTACCAGGGTGACTGACGTGATCCCTGGGGTGAATTTCCTATCTTCCATCCAATTGTTAAGGTTCCTTTTGAAGAAGGCCAAGGAGGTGCTCTGCTTGACATGTATGGGCAGTCTATTCCAGAGTATCAGGAGTCTCTGGGTAAGGAACCTATCCCTCCAGTATGTTTTGTTCATTGTGATGACAAGGTTTAGATCCCTGGAGTGTGTGGCTCTGTGGGATTGGGATTTCTTTAAGTGGTGCATGTCCAACAGCTCAGAGTTTGACATGGCCTTGTATGTTAAGCAGAGATTGCCTCTGAGTTGATGATATGCCACAGAGTATAGCTGGAGTTTTTTTAGGCAGTCAGCATAGGGCATCTGCTTTAGGCCTGTGATTCTTTTAGTGAGGTATTTCTGTGGCTTTTCCAGCTGTTGCAGATGTCTTGTGAGGTACATACCAAATGGGGCATTGTACTCTATAATAGGTCTAATGAGGGATGAGTAGAGTGGGACAATGACCTCCTTTATTCTAGATGAAAAGCCCTTAGTGATAAGGTGTGCCACATAGAAGGATTTCTTGACTATTATGGTGATGTGGTTATCGAAGGTAACCACTGTCCACCTGTGTCCTTAAGTCTCTCATCACATTTTTGGTGTTTAGTGTACTGCCACCTATGTGGTAATTCATGGGTACATGTTTTTTCCCAAAGGGGATAACTATACATTTCTTGGGATTAAGTTTGAGCCCATGGCTCTGGTACCAAGCATCTGTTTCTGGAAAGCCCTTTTGTAGAATATCCACATCATTTGTGGATTCAATAATGGCTCCCAGTTTGCAGTTATCTGTGAACTTTGTTAGTGAGAGTCCCTAAGTGTTGGTCTGTACTTCAGAGAAGTTGATGCCTAACAAGAGTGGTCCGAGGAATAAACTTTGAGGTACTCCACTTGTCACTTGTCTGGAAGTAGATTTGGAGTCGGCTACTTTTATAGTCTGGGTTCTGTCAGTAAACCAGTTGGCAATACATCGAGTGACATAAGGATTTATGCCCAGCTTACTATGTTTATCTATGATTCCAGAGTGGGGGATGGTGTCGAATGCCTTAGCAAGGTCCAGATAGGCTGTGTGGACCGCCTTACCCTCGTCCACAGCTCTGGAGACTGATTCGAAGAAGTCAATCAGGTTCAGGAGACAAGATCGGCCCTTCACAAACCCAAACTGGGGGGGTTCCAGTGTTTGAAGGTTGCTAATGTCTTTGTTTATAAGTTCCATGATAATGCATTCCATGCCCTTGCAGATCAGGCTCATCAGACTTATGGGGCAGTAGTTCCCAGGATCCAAGGTGGCTCCCTCCTTGTGGAGTGGGATAACTGTAGCTCTGCACCACTCAGTGGGCACGAAGCCTGAGGTGAGGCTATGATTAAACAAGACACTTAGGTGAGGTGCCAGTTCATTTTGTAGTTCATGTAGTACACAGCCTGGGATATCATCTGGTCCCATGGATGCTGTATTATTAGCTTTGGAGAGTGCGGTTTCTACCTGTGTGGCCATGATTTCCGGAATTTGGCAATCTTTTGGTATTGAGATGGGCCCTTTAGGGGGTGAGATGGGGGTGAAGTTGGCACTAAATCAAACTGCCAGGATATTGGCCATATCCTTGGGAACAGTATATTTAATGCCATTCTGTTGTAGCTCAGAGCATATCGGAGCATTGCCATTTAGATTCTTGACATAACTATAGAATGCCTTGTAGTTGTCTTTGGAATCTTTGGCAATTTTATTTTTGTAAATAGCTTTGGAGGATTTTATGAGAGATCTCAGGCTGGTAAGAGAGTTTTTTGCATCCTGGGATTTTCTTCTTTTCTGCAACAGTTTCTTTCTTCTGTTGTATAGTTTGGTTATGGCAGGGGACTGTCAGATTGGCTTCCTTTTTTTGGAGGACAGCATCTTGGTTCTATTTCAGATGGCATGATTCATGCACGAGTGGATGTGCTCCTACAGTGCCTTAGTGTAGAATTTAGCAGTCGAACTTTCAGCTCCCATCTGCATGGGTGTCATGAAGTTTGTCACTTCAGACGAGTAGCATTAAGTTGGCTTTGGAGAAGTTTTTAATGGAGGTTTCCTTACTGAGAGGTGGTGGTGGGATGTGGATGTCAAGGGTGATTTGCTTATGGTCAGACCTGACCAATGAGAGGGTGACCACGGGTGTGAAGCATCTATCTCTTATGTTGGTAATGACCGGGTCTAGGATACTGGAGCCCCTGGTGGGACAATGGATTAGTTGCTTCAGGGCATTGGAATTTATGAATTTCAAGAACCGTTGGGAAAAGGTGTTGGTACCCGAGTAGTTTTCCCAGTTAATGGCAGGGTAGTTGAAATTACCCAGTATTAGTGTGTTTGGTTGTATCTTAATATTTTCCAGTATGTTTAGAAAGGTGTAGTGAGAATCTTGGGTCATGGTGGGGGATCTGTAGCAAGCTACAATTTGCATTGCAATCTTACCTAGTGTTAGTTGCACCTGGATAATTTCAGATGCATTCTGTTGGGCAACTAGCCTGGAGGTGTGAATATCCTTGGTGAATATGGACATTCCTCCACCTTTAGTGTTTCAGTCTTGGTTTGGTGGTTGAAAAGTGTGGTAAGAGTTGTAGCCTGGTATTGCAGGGGTGCTGTCTGGAGCCTTGAACCAGGTCATAGTTACTGTAAAGATATCGATGTTCTCCATTTTTAGGAGTGCCTCGAGAAAGTGCATTTTGAGGTTTAGACGTCTAGCATTGAGTAGCATTACCTTCAGATTTTGCATGATTGTATCTGTTATGGTGGTGGTTTTTGTCCTTTGAACCTTGCCTAAAAAAGGCACTATAGGGGTGTCAAGAGCTTTAGCCAGTAACCTGAATCCCAGGAGTGACAGGTGCAGACCATCTCTGGCAAAGCATTGTGGTTTGTCAATCATGTCGTCTCAGGCAGACAGATACTGGATCCCCTTTGAATGACACCAGAAGCTTAGCCAGTTGTTGAAGACAATCATTTTTTCCTTATACTGTGGTATCATTCTGGGCGAAGGCAGGATGCTACTCAGGGCTAGGGTCATACCTGCCCGGGCCACATGATCTGAGAGCTCTTCCATGTCTCTTTTCATGTAGTCCAGGGAGGTACATCTCAAGTCATTCCCTCCAACATGGACAATGACAGAGTTGTATTTGTACTTGTTGTGGAGTGACTTGAGTGCATGCGTTATGTGGTGGATCCTGGCACCAGACATGCAGCTGATTGTCATGTTCTCCTTGTTCAGCCTGGTAAGTGGGACATCAGTGTGCCTGACTATAGTCACCTATGACTAAAGTGTTGGGTACGTTGTCTTGCGTTAGGGGCTATTGTTGGGTTGCACACTAGTGTTGTGAGCTATGTGTCACTTTGGTCATGACTGGTGTTTGCGTTTCAGCTTTGGAGGTCCTTGTTGCTTGGGCAGGTTAATGTTAAGGGCCTCTGCATATGTGGGTTTAGTGTTGCTATGTGTGGGTGTTGATGGTGTAGGTTTTGAAGGGCTATGTGTTGCTTGAGGTATAGTTCAGGTGTTAACCTTCTCCTCTTGACTGTTTAGCACAATATTGGCTGGAGAGAGCTTTGCTTCCAATTTGGCTATGTAAGTGCATCTCTCGCAGGTTATAGTGTTGGGTGGAGAACGGGCATCAGTGAACGAGTGAAACAGATAAATAATGGCTCAAATACGTGCCAAGGAAGCAGCAGAGTGATGTGCAGCCAGACTTGAGGATGCACGGTTGCGAGCACGGCGATCGCGTTCTGCAGCTTCAGTTCTGCTTCGTTCTCCTCGATCGACACCAGCAGACAAAATAAATGCTTGCCCGAAATACTCTACTTTGTGGTGACATGTAAAGACGTTAAAATTAACTACAAATATGCATGTCCAGCTGCAAAATGATCGATCCGCTGAGATATTCTCACATCAATTGCTGGAAATTGGGAACGGAAAGGTGCCGGTTGATCTGACCTCAGGACAAATTTCATTGCCTCATAACTTCTGCAATTTAGTGACATCAAAAGAAGAATTGGTTGAAAAAGTATTTCCCAATATTCAAACCAATTATAAGAATCATGATTGGCTGACTGAACGAGCTATTCTTGAGGCCAAGAACAAAGGCGTCTACGAACTTAGCAATATTATTCAGTCTAACATTCAAAGTGAGACAGCCACATACAAGTCCATCAACACTGTTGTGGAAGCAGATGAAGTGGTTAATTATCCAACAGAATTTTTGAATTCACTCAATCTGCCAGGGATGCCACCGCATGTACTGCAATTGAAAATCGGCGTGCCAATTATCATGTTCCGAAATATCAACCAGCCAAAGCTTTGCAACAGCATGCGGCTTGCAGTAAAAAAAAATTAATGAGTAACGTCATAGAAGCAACGATCTTGACAGGACCTTTCAAAGGTGAAGATGTCCTCATTCCTCACATTCCTATGATTCCAACGGATATGCCATTTCAATTTAAGAGATTTAAATTCCAAATTCGATTGGCATTTGCAATTCACCATCAACAAAGCTCAGGGCCAATCTTTAGAATTGTGTGGTTTAGATCTACACACGGATTGCTTCTCACATGGACAATTATATGTTGCATGTTCTAGAGTCGCAAACCAGACACTCTATATCTGCACAGACAATGGAGCAACAAAAAATATTGTATGCCCACAAGCATTGTGAAATTAAACATATTAGAAACATCCGCTTTCTCTTTTCTTTCTTTTCCATTTAACCAGAGTGAGCCACAGCAACATGTGGCCGGGTACAGCTAGTTTAAAATAAAAATAATAATTTTAACACTGCTTTCCCATGTAAAAATAAAGTGCCTGTCTTGATATTCAAACCATGAATGCCTGCATGCAAAGACGAGACTGTAACCACAGTGCTATCTTGGCATTAGGATTTTAGCTGTATATTTTTATTTATCTCCTAGGGGATGTTTAAACAATGCTGAATAGAGGGCCCTAACACGCATGTTCTTTCAGCTATGCTTAAACATACCTTAGAATGGAAAAAATAAATTAATAAACCCACTTTATTTACATGTATCTGTACTCCTTGCCAGTCACAGTAAGGGAAATTGTAAGGGGACACATAGGGACAGATTTTAAATATTGCTCTTACAAACTTAAAAAAATGTAAAGATGTTAGCAAAACACAAATTTAATAAAATTAGCTCTTTCATTTAGTTCAGTGACAAACTTTTTGTCTGAAGAAGTTTTGTCACTGAACCAAATGAAAGAGCTAATTTTATTAAATTTGTGTTTTGCTAACATCATTGCCATTGCGTTAAATTTTAGCAATTCTTGGGCTTCTCAGTTTGTTTTGAAACTTAGAAAGTGTGACTGTGGTTTTCTACTAAATGACTGGAAAATCACTTGGGGTTTAAGTCAGAACATAAAGAAAAACTCTAAAAAGGTGGACACGCAGAGTAAGATAAAAATCTCCACAATGTATTACAAATCCACAAAACTTTCAAGCAACAGCTCGCCAGTGTGTATATGAAACAACTAATAAAACCCAGGTTTAAATATAACCCCCTTCTCTGACACAGCCAATGAAAATATACATAACAATTAACATGAAAAAGCATCTTAAAGCAGGATCTACTAATTATTCATAGTCATTTCAAATGTATTAGTTTTAATTTCAAAACAAGTTTTATGTTAACAGAAGTGTTGAGACCAGGATTTCGGTCAGTCTCTATCCATGATATATTGTGCTAGGGCACTGGTAAAAATTTTCCTCCTAATATCTCAATTGTGCTCTATAATTCTATCATTTCAATTTTACAGGGGCATTCTTTAAAGATAGTAATAATTATTTGGACGTTACATTAACTAAAAATGAGAATAAAAAAATGGATACATATATCTACCGGAAAAACATATATAAAAATAAATATATCCACAAAAGTAGTATGCAGGCCCCTCATACATATAAAGGCATTGTGAAGGGACAATTTTTAAGAACTTGTAGATTAACAACAGATTATGTGAAATGTGACAAAACTGGATGCTATGCATGATACATTTAGAAGTAGTGGGTATAATAATGAATTCTTACAGAAAAGAAGGAATGAGGTAGCTATGAAAAGAACTACAGACGCAAGACCTTATTTTGCTATAAATCAAGTGGATGATATAGTTGCTAATACCAGAAACAATAAATCATACACTCGTTACATCACCACAAATGGCAGGAGATTCCAAGGTGTGAAGGATATTTTTTTCCAGGAACTGGGGAATTCTTACAGCAATGCCAGAAATAGCTGATATTGTAGGCCACGTGCCATCTTTTGCATATAAAAGATGTAGAAATCTGAAGCAGACATTATGCTATAAAGATCTTTGTACAAAACATGGTAGGCCAGCTATGAAACCTGGTACAGTTCCCTGCTATAACTGTGTTTGTTGCAGTATTATTAACAAAAGTTGTGAATTTAAAAATCCTGTAACTGGTGAGCTTATAACAATTAAATGCAATGCAACTTGTAATACAAATAATATAGTATATTTAGCTAACTGTGTTACATGCTTTGCCTTTTATGTTGGCAAGAGCTCTAGAAAATTAAAGGATAGAATTATAGAGCACAATTCAGATATTAGGAGGAAAATTGTTACCAATGCCCTAGCAGAACATATCATGGATAGAGGCTTAAATCATACATTTCAATTTAGAGTGTTAGATGTTCGGTATAAACAAAAGAGAGGGGGTGTGTGACTATGAGTGGATTATATGTCTTAATACTGACCAAAATCTTGGTCTCAACACCTCTGCAAGTCAGAACATGACAGACATTTGAGTTTCAGACTTCATACCCTTCAGGAAATCCATGCTAATGCACAACCTGTTATTATATCAACTATTCAAGTTTGTAAGAGCAATATTTAAAATGTATCCCTATTTTTGGGCCTTTCTCCCCCCATTATTTATGGCTTTGTACAGATTTCTTGCTCTAGGAGGTTGAGAGGTATGTGAGGCAGGCATCTGGGCATTCTGCAGACACCTGTACAGTTGAGGGTTATGGCTGTATGGCTCTTTTGCAATGCAGGAGTTGTGTGACAGTACCTGTCACACACCCCCTCCATTGCGGCCTATTAGGATATCTGTATAGATAATACAGCTTCATTAAAGAGATGGCCATTAAGCATATACAAATTTATAAAATTACATTGCACAATAGGAATTCTCTCTCTTATTTTCAGGAATGCTGGTCTATGAACTTAGATAATGTCATATAAGAGTCTTTTATAAAGATGGTAATATTTTATTTTGTTCTCTCTGTGTACTATACCAGACCCCTTTAATTAACAACTCTGAGTAACCTCACGTACAATCAATATTACTGTTGTCTCTTTCCAGCCTTTTCCTTCTAACAGGCAATTACCTGTATATTCTTCCTTTTTTACTGCTTTTCTCATTTTTCTCCATTTTTCTTGATCAATAGTGATTAGTACATTGTAGGTTTCATACAACACTGTGCACAAAATTGTAAATAGTTAGCTCTGTATCTTTATATACAGTTTGTTTAAACCTTTATTAGTTAAGTGTTAGGCTTTTATTTTCTTGATAGCCATTGTGTAACTGCTTTTATTTTATATAAATACTTAATAAAAAGTCTGAACAAAAATGATTGTACAGCATCATAAAATGGCAGTGCATTACCTAATCTTGTCATACATGATAGGAAATCTCTTTATAAGATGAACAATTCTTGAACTGATATCTCGAATGTATGCACTTACAGAGACATAACCACTGTTTGTCTATAGCACTGGTAATTATTTCAAAATAAAATATATAATTTTTCTTCCATAAATCTGCAATATAGAATAGTATCACCAAACAGACCTTTGATATTAACAGTCTCTGTAGCCCATTGTCTAACAAAGAATTTTAGCGCTTTACAATTTTATTACTAGTACTATTAAATATTATTTTCATTAAGGGATTTTGGAGAGATGCTCCTACAATCAAGTGGTTTTCTGGCTTAGAAGAATTTAAGAAGCAGTGGGATTAATTGGCTTCCTGCTGCACAGGACTGAATGAATTAAATACAAAAGTTTTACGGAGACAAACAGTGTGACAGTGAAGAAATTTGGTTATGGTTGCTTGCTGAATGTGAAATAGATTAACAGTTTTGTGCAAATTTTAGAGTTCAGAGTTTACTTTATCAGTTTCTCTCATCTTGACAAATATTTTATTAGTTATTACTTTAAAAACAATGCTATTCTTTTACATATACAATGTTTTGGATATGTGTTCTGTGGAAAATTAGGGTATTGTTGCCATTTCAGAACACAGGAACATGAGAATAACACTAGGCAAGTGACAGTGAGGAACATATGCCTAACCACATACGTATTTAAGCTGACACACATAACGTTTGTGTTTCTCTATTCAAGCAGTTAATAGTTCTTACTTCTCAAATCAAGACTATAGAGGAAACACCGTGATCGAATGAAAAAGAATTGTTCTCATAAGTACCTAGGTCTCTTATGACATGTCTGTCTGAAGATGAGAACTGCTTATATATGATGTGGGAACAACTTTTTTTACCAAATGCTGCTAGATTGCATTTGTTTGGATTTGAAAATTGGTTTCAGTACTTCAGGAATGTGCATGTTCCCATACTTGCTGCAATTGTTTAATATCAGTGGATAAGTGAGTAACAATGCCCAGATTGCAGCCATCAGCAAACGTAGACAACCACACTTTATTTGACCAGATGTCTGCAAAACAAATGCTAAGCAGGAGAGAGTCTGTTACTGATCCCTGTGGTACCCCACTAGTTACAGTTTTAGGTTTAGTGAGGTTACCAGCAATATTCACAATATTTGATCTGTCCATAGCTGCTGTAACCTTTTCAAAAAGCTTACTAGATTCAGGAGACAAGATCTGCCCTTCACAAAACAAAAATTATTTGGATCTAGTTCTGTTATGATGCTTGCATTTACATAAATGAGTTCTGCTGTATGTTCCCTAACTCTGCATATGAGGCTGGTGAAGATGCTGGGCCTAATGGTCTGGATCTGTAGAGTATCCACCCTTGTGTAGGGGATTCACATTGGCTATTCTCCAGGCACCAGGCACAAACTCTGTACATAGGCCAAGGTTGAAAAGTTTAATTAAAGTCTCAGGTAGTACATACTTGACACTGATGACAATACAGTCTGGTATGTGGTCTAGTCCCATGGAAGTGTTATGTTTAGTCTTTGAAAGGGATTTTAAGACTTGTTCCATTGTGTTTCAGGAGAAACTCAATTTTCAGTGATACTGGGGGCAGTGTTGTGGGTAGGTGAGTTAAAGTTAGAATTTAATTTGTCTACTAATGCATTGGCTATATCCTCAGGACTGGAATATGTGATATCATTACAGGTGAGCTCACAGAAATGCTGGACATTATTCCTTAATTTACTGACATTACTGAAAAAGCTGCAGTTTCCTTTGGTGTCTCCTTAAGCATGTTTCCACTTTACATTTTCTAATAGTACTTTTAAGTTCCTTGCTGACATGATTCTGTGTGGTCTTGAGTTTTAGAATGGAAATTTCTTACAACTTTTCATCATTTTCCCTTTTTTGTTATATAGTTTATTCATATGCGAGTTTCACCACAGAGGTTTATTCCTGAAATTACTGTTATATTTAGGGAAGACACATACTGAATGTGGCAGCCCTATCAGGTCTATTTGCAGGGGATTGTTGGGAATTTTGCATAAGTCTTCTACATGTTGAAGTAGGTATGTCGTAGTAAAGTCTCATTTGGTGGCAGGGTGGTACCTCTCAGGCTGACAGACAAGATGACTGAAGTGGTAAAATTTAACTCAAGATAATAGATGTTAAATGGAGTACAGACAGGGGCTATGTTGGCAAGGGCCAGGTCAGATGTATTATAGCCTTGAGTTGGTAGTTTTGCAGTTTGAACTACTGCCTTGGCGATCCACAAAGATGTTCAATCTTGCACTAGACCTGACTGTTTCTGGTTTTCATTTACTTGTTTCAGTCATGGTGACATCTGTGTGCAGATTTCCAGTCACCAGTCCTGAGAAGAATGCATAGGTAAAGAATAACTCACCTGAATTTTGCTGAACAGAAGTTACTGGATAGGATTATAGAGAACAAGGATATAATAAGGGCTTCAGTGAGCTTGTATGGACCACAAATGGGAAATGGGGGAATGTGTGGCCTTCACATACCTGTAGCTGCTGAGGTATGTATAACCCTCATTATACTTGCCATGGGGCATTTCAGAGACAGAATGAGGACACATTGGGTATCTCATTGGCTTCTGCCACTGACACACTGCAGCAGTTCCTCAGTATACTCCTGGCACATTTAGATGAACAGGACTGAGACAGTAGATTGCCATGCTTTCTTGAAGTTAGTATTTATTTACTTATTTATTATTTATGTATTATATTCATATACCAAAAAGGTCTGACTGGGTCATGCACAATTCCTTTTTCAGTGGAGGCCTGGGGAAAAAAGCTGCAAAAATATTTCTAGGTTTTTGGTAAGGTAGATTGCACCTGTGTTGCTATAACTGCCCTATCTGGACCATGGAAAGGAGATGTTCCACAACAGGCAGGGCTACCATTCTATCAACTGCCAGATAGTATGTGATGCATGGGGATGCATCATGAAAGTATCAGTCCAGTATCCTTGCAGTGCACATAATTCTAACATTTGATATGCAAGATCACTACACCACTTCTTCCTGCATGGTAGGATTCCTCATGGTCACCTAGTTGGTAAATGCAAACTATTATAATGTGGTTAACCTTTGCGATTTTTCTGTTGATATATTGGCATTCCTATATACTGGTGAATTTCCTGATATATACTCTGGAGTATGTTAACTACCTCTACATGATTGTCAGGGAAAGTAGACTGTCTCTGAACTATATAACCCACCATTTTTTATGTGTCCCCAAATGATGTACATTCCCCACTCAAACCTTAGCTAATGATAGCAGTCTATAACCCAGAGGGAGCTGCAGAGGAGTATTTTCATCACATCCTCTCAGAGACGGGGAAAGTCATTGAGCAAGTGCTTACCTCCTCAAAGCCAGTATCCCTTGCATCAATGAATCAGGGGGGCTTCAGTATGAGCTTGTTTGTGTGTATATAATGCTTATGGCCTGCTGTGTCTGAACAACATGATCATGCATTGGTCTGGTATGCAAATGCCATGGCCCGTGACCTATAGTGGCAGTGCTTCTCCCTATATTGTTTGCCCCAGCAAAAATTATGATAGTGACAGTGGTCATCCAATGGCAGCAGCATGGCATCCTATCCAGCAGGATCTTTCGTGGTGCATGGCTGTGCAGGAGACATTTTCTCTCTCTCTCTCTTTGTTTTTTTTTTTTTTTTTTTTTTGCTGCTGCTATCTCTTTCAGGAACAATAAATAAGCAAGAAGTAAGTGCAGCATTTCTCCTGTAAAATACAAGTGATGTGAAGTCTTGTTCCTCACATTTGCAAAATGTCTTCTTGGTGAGAGACTTCTGCATTACTGATGTTCAAACTGTCACTAACATTTGGAATTGTCATACACAATGTCCCCCAAATATAGTGTTGGTCCTGGGCGCAGAAATGATGACTAAGTACTAACATGTCAGCTTGATGCTGTGTTGCTGTGATGATAATATCTATTGTATGTAGGGGAACCTGTTATTGTTGTCTGGGCAATGTTGTGGAGAAGTTCTACCATGTGCTCTGAATGTCTGATGAAGACTGACTGCCTTCTTCTTGGTGAAATCCACATGAATGTTTGCAGCATTTTTTGGGGGGGGTATATGTGGTGTTCAGCCTACTCATCCACCATTCATGCAGACACTCCATTGTTCATGTCCAGCTCTGTCACTGGTGTGAGTTTTGCAAGTCATTACCAGTGTGTGGATTGAGACTGATCTGCTCTGTGTGCAACCATGCTGCACATGAGAATCATCATGACATTGCCCATGACCTCCACCATTCCCATGTACTGGTGAGTTTCCTCATATATACTCTGTAAAACTTTAACTAATCCCTACAAGATTCTCAGAGACAATAGACAATGGCTGAAGTATGTCACAGCAAATCTGCTGCTGGGCAAACGAGGTCTTGCATATCTTTGCAGCTTACTGTAAAAGATGTTTTCTCATGGCATCATTATGTACAGGTGTAACAGTGGGTACTGCTATCTTAAAAAGAGTTGTCTTTTCATCAAGGGATTCAGAATGTGCACAAGAAATAAGTATTGAGTGAAGTGGTATTTTCCATCTTGCAGTAATATCTTTTCCTCATTATGCTGAATCTGTGAACCTGTGTCACTGCCTATGGCAGGGGGCCCTGTCAGTGTACTTTGTGACTTGTGCCATATATATATATATATATATATATATATATATATATATATATATATATATATATGTGTGTGTGTGTGTGTGTGTGTGTGCATACACACACATATATATATATATATATATATATATATATATATATAAAATATATATGTGTATGTATGTATAGTACATATATATATGTGTGTGTGTGTGTATATATATATATATATATATATATATATATACACACACACACACACACACACACACACACACACACACACACACACACACACACACACACACACACACACACACATATATATTGATATAACATCAGTGTAAGAGAATGTCAGAGTACATACAAGGGGAAAGTTGAGGTAAAGATAAATATTGATAATATCGGTATGGATATAGATAAAAATATATAAAGACATATACTTATGTGTGCACTTTTATTAAAGTGTGCACCTGTTTGCATATCACATATATTAAGGAATTAATTGTTATCTTGCATACATTTTTATTTTATATAAACTTGTTCTGCTATACTATGATATTAACATTCAGCAAGAACCATTTAATGATTCGTTTACTTACTGTTGATGGTATTAGTTTGTGCTGTATTACCATGGTCAAACCTAAGTACATTTGATTAAATGTTTTTTTTCATCAAGTCTGTACTTACCAAAATTATTGCTTATATGTTACACTACTTTAACACATATAAAATTGAATTGGTAATGCACTGGGGATTTCCAGAAATGTTATCACGTTCAGCAAATGATCACACAGAGGTACCGCTAATCTCATCAAAGGAAGGGGAAGGGGAGGAAGTTACTGAACTATATATTATTCATTAGGTTTACATTAATGCAAACTGCAATGCTTTAGGCCTTGATTATTGTCATATTTTTCCAGGTTTGTAATATCATATATATACTAGCAGTATAAAATACATATTATTTATTTGTTTGTTTGATTAATTTATTTATTTTTATTTGTTGATTGGGAATGTCTGATTGGGTATCCGACCATTTTTCAGTGGAGGTCTAGGAAGTAAGGTTCCATTGATACAATACAATACTAGATAAGATGGAAATTTGCACATGTAAATTAAACAATAGTGTCATTGTTTACATTTAAATATTAGTGGTAGCAGAAAATGGAAGAAGTCTACTTGTATTTATTGTATTTTGTGATTATTATAAAGTATACAGCTATAATATTCGGCTTTTTTGTAGTTATGATAATTACAAAACCTCAGATCAAATGAGAGACAGAAGGAAAGCTAGAGGCAAACTCGGGAAATGACAGTAAAGGAGAGTTGAAAGGTAGTTTACATGCAGTGCAAAGTTCTTGATGACAATGGATACATATCTTGAATATCCCATCAGTTGAATATCTATGATGCTTGTCCTCATATGTGCATGCATCCTAATTTATAAATGCACAGCATTCTGAGCAATATCATATAAATGCCAGCAAAGAACAATTTTCATTTTTTTGGCTAGGGAAGTCTAAGTGAATAAAAAACCTCTTTTCAGTGGAAACTCGGGGAGAATACATTTGTCAGAGGTATCTGCTGTATGCAGAATATTCAGTGTGATTCCTTTCTGTGAATTGTTCTGATGACTGAATAACAAAGCATACACAGTGTGCCAAATCGTTTCTGTGACTGCAGTCAATGTCTGTGACTCCCCTTCTCTCTCTATCATTTAATTATGCATCTTTATATTGTCAGGTTAATTATTTCCTGTTGTGGTGTGAGCAGTGGTTTCAGCAGACCAGCAGTTTTATTACAAATTTATTAAGTGCAGGTAATCTGCTGTTGCCAATGTGATCAGCATACACCAGGAAAGTAAAGCAAAATCATTTGGACAAGTTTCTGGTCATTAGTCTTCTCTTTTATATGTCATATTTGTTAAATTGTACTTCGGAATGATAAACAAGACAGGGCACGATTGAAAATGTGTTCAATGTCATTTGTGAGATTATTTATACTGATTCCTTGAACAAAAAATATGTACGGTTCCTTTTAATTTAGAGCAAAATGTCAGTGACATGAATAAAACTAGTAGGATCTGAAAGATTATAATACATTCTTATAATTTCCATATTGTAATTGCTGCTGTTATAATGTACTGGTCTGCTTTCCTGTTCATGTCATGCTTGAGAAAATCTAAAAGAAGTGCACACCATAATGAAAATCTGTAGTTATGACTTTTACAATGTTAGGACTCAGACTGCAGTCTGATTGTTGTTTATGATAAACTGAAACAGACATCTCTTAATGTTTTTCCAAACATTCATGTAAATCGGCATCTGCATCAACCTGTTTTTCCCATTTTGTATGTGGGATCACTATGTCACATCTTGACGTATGCAAAAATTGTTGAATGAAAATATGTGTCTGTTTATGTATAGACTGTACAACATATTACAGCATATTTATGCTAGAGAAAATTTCTGATAAAGATAATGTTTGGAAAAATTGTAATAAAATAGGCAAAATATATAATTCAAAAATATTTTGAAATTGATTTTGCCATACAACATGCATTTCTGATTGAAATTCCAGTTGAACACTTTGTCTGCAGATATTAATAGAAAATATCTTTGTGCCTTACTGGTCTTTTTGATGGATCATTTGACAGAAACAGCGAAATGTTGCTGAAAGTCAATTAGATTTTTTTAGCATGCAGGTATAGTTATTTCTATTCCATTTATAATCTATTTCAAGCACATAATTATATCTTGATGTTTTTCTGCTGCTACAATAATTCTTGCCTTCTGATATAATTTTTAAACAAATGGTCCTGTGATGAAAGATTTGTAAATATGGTTTTGTGTGTTGTGTGTATTGACAGACAGAAAGACAGACAGACACACATAAGTTTACATGCAGTCACAGACACACAAGCTCACACATGCTTACACCTACACACACACACTCACAGACGATACACATGTTCATTCACAGACAATACACATGTTCATACACACACATACACCTGCACATATAGCAACATTTCTAGCTGTCTCTCTGCATACATATATACAACTACATCAGAAAATCTGAAATAGAAAATATCACTAGCGTTAATATACCAAATGCAATTACCAGTTTACACAGTTACCATGAAAAAGACGGATGACCCTAACTGTGAAAACGACCCAAAGTTTCAATAATAACCCCAAGCATAGAACAAAAGCATTTTTGCAGTAGGTAAGTCCCTTTGCTCTCCCATGTGGTTGTATGCCTGCTACACTCTCAGAGCTTATATTTGCCAGCTCCATTATCACTCATATATGAGGATGGGAAAAATCTCTCAAAAGAAAAGAATAGTTCTAGAAGACCACAAATTTTAGAAGAAACAGGCCAAAAATATGAGGCACAAATGTGGACAGTTGAGAGGTATGATGGGGATAGCATTAACATGTAAGGTTACTGCCTATGAAAGTGGATTATATGGCAGCACAGCAATTCTTTTCCCTTTCTTGAGTTTGCTTCATTAACATTTGTCTAGGGTACTGCCATAGATTGCTTTAACTCATTTCAACTATTTCTCCATTTGTTTTGGGCCAGTGTTTGTGCAATGTGCCGCTTAGCACAAACATGTTTGGCCATGCTCATCTGGTTTGTGCAAAGTGCAGCAGTGCACAAACTGGATGAATGAACCACCTAGGGGGCAGACAGGATCCAGACAGCCACAAACATAAACCAGGTGCATTCAATTAATACTATTGGCCATCATGCAAACACGGGGACTGGCACTGAGCTGTGATTAACAGTAAAAGCTTTCAATGAATATTAACATAGGGAATGCCATGTAAGTAATCCTGTGACATCAGGTATTAAGTTAGGTCTGGGGTGCATTTAATCCTGGGTATAGGGTATGGAAACTTTGTTTTCCTATTGTGACATTGCAAATTATAGCAATGAAGTGCAACATACATGACTATTTGTTTTTATTTATTTTTTTTATTTAACCTTTGTTTACCAGGAAAGTCTGACTTGGAACACAACTAATTTTCAGCCGAGGCCTGGGGATAAACAATTGAGATGCATGTCTTTGTAACATGGGAGGAAAATGGAGTACCTGGAGAAAACCCACATGAATGCAGGGAGGACATGCAGACAATGCTACTGCTGTACCTCTGCACTGTCCAACCTTTTCACGTCCACTATTTTCTTAACCTTCTTGTGCCAAAAGCTATGTGCATGACTCGTACACCTGGCCAGGTTTTGAATACAGCATATTACATACACTTTTAATGCTGCTCCCCTTCACATTATACTCACTCTCACTTATAACACTTAATATAGTGTAGTTGATATTAATATTTATATGTGTGAGGGCTGAGACTCTAATATTGTGTCTGTTACTTACTTATTTATCTATGTACTGTCCATTTATTATCAAACTTATGCCTGTGAGTATACTGCATATGTTCATGCAAGTATATTCCTGCTATCTGGACTGCTATGGCCTTCCCATTTAATTACACAGTTACACAAGTGTCTGCATATCAAATTACCTTGAAATTACATTGCTTGCCACTGTTGTACATCACTTACTATCACACAAACATGTTGCTCAGCAGTGTGCACCCCCAACTACTGTATTTATGCTATGGGAAGTGATGCACAACCTTTTCAAATTTTGCACAACCAAAAGGTGCACACTCTCAGTAAGTGAGATACATGCAACTGGCAGGAAAACATTGGGATAAAAAATGCAATTGGAGGGAAATCCTCACTCTGCATTGAGCTTGATCTATGGTAATCATGTCTGGTGCTTCTTGTAAGGGAGTGCATTTATGAGTGCAAAAGTAGGATATTCAGGAGTCCAAAGTCTTTATTGGACTCCTAGTTAAGGAGCATGGGCCCAAGTTGCTGCAGCTGGACTATTCAGGCTCAAAATACAAGTCTGAAGCCTGATATAGTATTGCCAGGGCTTTGACCAGTGCTACAGGTATTCCCACACTGGTGAACAATTCCAACATCATTTTTATGACTATCAGAGGAGGAAGCGGGATACCCTGACCATTATATTGGGGAATTTAGTACAGTAGACACCCCACAAATGTATATGTATCAATTACAGTTACTAACTGCAACAGTTAAAAGCTGAATATAGTTAAGACTGGTATTCATAATGGTATTCTGTTCTGTTATGCTTTTCCATAGATGACACAGAGAGAAGATTGAATGTGAGATTCTATGCCATGCGACTGGCACAATTGTGAGAAGCATATGGTATGTATGCATCAGAACAGTACTGTTATTATGGTATTAAAAGCTAAGGATGGCTTAGATGGCATATAATGCAGCTGCATCAAATTTAGCATGCATATCTCAATTATAAAAGAAAGTATGCATGCCTTAGTCTGCAGCACAAAGCAACAATTCCATATTCTCAAATAGTGAGCATGCGTGTCTAAACTGTAAAAGGACAGTATGCATGTAGTAGTCTGTAGGACAAAATAACAGTTCAGTATTAGAGAGTAGTCAGTGGTTGTGGGTTCAAAAAACACACTTTCCAAATATACAGTAATGTTAGGTTTTCATCATTATTGCAATGTAACTTCAGACCTCTAGACCAGTGGCACAAATGGCCTGCTGTAAATGGTAATCAGTATAGTTTGAACACACATATGTGCACTATATGCACACATCATTCTGGCTGCAATCTGTACTGTAGTGTGCATCTGTTATGAACTGGCTAGTCTTAAAAGTAATAAAGGAATTTGGTAGGAGTTTGTAATGTTAAAAGTAAAGGCAACAGAATAGACTCAAATAATTGTGTCAATGCTTTGTCATATATGAAGTTACTAATGTTCTCCCTTTTTTATCTCACCCCAACCCTTATCTTATCTTTTTATCCCCACAGCACAGTGGGGTAGGCCTTTCCCATGAGAACCTCCTGCCCCCACTTCACAGGCTACAGCACCGCTGCCCAGCATGTCTGTTGCGTGACCTGGCAGCACCCTATCTGCTGTCCCTGCACTACCTGGCCCCTCAGGTAGTTTTTCCCTGGAGAATAGACCCATTGTTCCCTCTGGAAGCAGTAGTAGAGGTGGTGACTTCATCATCTGAGAAGAACTGCCAGGGATGATGACTAGGATTGTGCACCATACTGTGCATGCATGCCTATGCTGGATGGACCACCTGCTCTCCATCCTGGTTCAAAATACCTGTAGAAGACACAGATGTCAGGCAGTGCAGCCAGTGGTGTAGTGAGGTGACAGTGATGACAGTCCAGTGGGTGAGGACTCGATTTTTCACTGTCACCCAGCTTGATGTGTATGGGATCTTGATTTCACCACCCTCTTCCCAGCCATGGTGTTCACCCACATCTTGTTTCATTCACCATTGCTTTGCCTTTCTTGTATGTCCTGTCTGTCTGACATTGCTTCCTCACCTACCCAACTCACCTGACCCATACCTACCTACTTCCCTTCTCCAACATTCCTATCTCTCTGCAAAAAAAAAAAAAATGGGCACCTGTCCAGAAAACATTTTGTCCCATACATAGCTCTCCATTTTGCACACATGTCTTCTTGACATCCTTCATTCAGTCCCATTAACTATACAACATGATAGTGTTGTGGTCAAGCTTCTATCTGGAGGTTACAGTCCAAATTCAGCTAATATTCTGCATATATGATCATGTTTTACTGTTGAAGAAATGGATAGATGTGGTTCTTTCCTACATACCTCCTGCACATTCCTGTCTTCCTTTTACTCCCCCCCCCGCTTGCTCCCCATTTTACCACTTTCGTGTCTTCCCCATTTCTTTTCTTTAAAGCATAATTGCATGATGGTGTACATCCCAGATTAGCAGTGTGTCCACTGGTCTGTCAGTGAGTGTGCTGTCCACACACAGATGTGGCAAGCCATGGGGTCATAGACCTGGTCATTTCCATGAAGGGAGCATGTCCAGCAAACATCAGTCACATTCAAGTATAAGCACTGCATCTGACCTTGGGTGTGGAGGTACCAGTGCAACCCCTGGCAGAGCCAGTTCTCATGGTCTGGGATGAAAACAATGGACTTCCAACTCTACTATGCACAGCTCATACCTGTCCGACATACCAAGACATAGAGTTAGTACTGAGCTTGGCTGTGTTCATGCAAACTCTCACACACCACTTTCACATGGAAAATGCCTACAGACACACACAGTAGTTACATGTTTCAACCTGCCTGCTTCCCTTACTTACTGACACACAGTCACCAACCTTATGTGTCAGCTGAGGCCTCTTGCCCCACACAACACCCTGTGCAAGTGATGATAAATATGCTATATCCCTGTTTTCTCTCTTTTGGATTCAGGGATACAAAAGCTTTGTGTCTGATGCACAGGGTGCATAACTGCATTAGTGCTTAGTAGATCTACATTTGTGTTCTTGAACTGATAATTATACCTGTCACATATATTTGTCTTGCCAAGTTATACAGTGGATAGCATCATCATTTCATTGCTTTCTTGTGTATTCTCTTCTCTTGCAACGGTTTTGAAGTCATGAACTGCAATGTAATGTGTCTCATTACTTTCTAACTTTTCTCTTTAATTATTTTCCAGTACATATGTATGGTGCACATCATAAGTCAGGTCATCACATTCAGATCTCAAGATTGTATGACAACACTTTAGTCAAATCTCATCAGAACAGTAATGCAGTATAATGCTGTCTTTTGCATGAACCTCACCAGACTCATGCAGCAGCTGGACAGACCACAGGGCTTTCTCATCCAGATAACACAGGGCCTACTAACCATGCCATGACATATGTGGATAGATTAAAAGACACGTCACTGTAATCTGTCTGGTGTCAGAT